>NC_069505.1:441832141-441871431 GCF_027579735.1 Bombina bombina | reverse complement strand
TGGGGAGCATTAGGGCTGTGTGTGTGATTATGGGGAGCATTAGGCTGGGTGTGTGTGTGATTATGGGGGCAATTAGGCCTGGTGTGTGTGTGATTATGGGGAGCATTAGGCTGTGTGTGTGTGATTATGGGGAGCATTAGGCTGGTGTGTGTGATTATGGGAAGCATTAGGCCTGTGTGTGTGATTATGGGGAGCATTAGGCTGAGTGTAGTATTATGCGGGGCATTAGGCTGTGGTGTGTGTGATTATGGGGAGCATTAGGCATGTGTGTGTGATTATGGGGAGCATTAGGCTGTGTGTGTGTGTTTATGGGGAGCATTAGGCTGTGTGTGTGTGATTATGGGGAGCATTAGGCTGTGTGTGTGTGATTATGGGGGGCATTAGGCTGTGTGTGTGTGATTATGGGAGCATTAGGCTGTGTGTGTGTGTGATTATGGGGAGCATTAGGCTGTGTGTGTGATTATGGGAGCATTAGGCTGTGTGTGTGTGATTATGGGGAGCATTAGGCTGTGTGTGTGTGTGATTATGGGGAGCATTAGGCTGTGTGTGTGTGTGATTATGGGGAGCATTAGGCTGTGTGTGTGTGATTATGGGGAGCATTAGGCTGTGTGTGTGTGATTATGGGGAGCATTAGGCTGTGTGTGTGTGTGATTATGGGGAGCATTAGGCTGTGTGTGTGTGTGATTATGGGGAGCATTAGGCTATGTGTGTGTGTGATTATGGGGAGCATTAGGCTGTGTGTGTGTGTGATTATGGGGAGCATTAGGCTATGTGTGTGTGTGTGATTATGGGGAGCATTAGGCTATGTGTGTGTGTGATTATGGGGAGCATTAGGCTATGTGTGTGTGTGTGATTATGGGGAGCATTAGGCTGTGTGTGTGTGTGATTATGGGGGAATTAGGCTGTGTGTGGTGTATGGATTTTTATGGGAGCATTAGGCTGTGTGTGTGTGATTATGGGGAGCATTAGGCTGTGTGTGTGTGATTATGGGGAGCATTAGGCAGTGTGTGTTGTGATTATGGGAGCATTAGCGCTTGAGTGTGTGATATGGGGGTAGGCGGTGTGTGTGATATGGGGAGCATTAGGCTGTGTGTTGATATGTGTGTGTTGATGGTGATATGGGGGTTATTAGGCTGGTGTGTGTTGATTATGGGGAATTAGGCTGTGTGTGTTGATTATGGGGACATTAGGCGTGTGTGTGTGATTGTGTGGCATTAGGCTGTGTGTGTTTGTTGGTGATGGGTGCGTGTTGTTATGGGCATTAGGCTGTGGTTGTGTGATGTGTTGGTGTAGGTGTTGATTATGGGGAGCATTAGAGTTGTGTGTGTGATTATGGGGGAATTAGGCTGTGTGTGTGATTATGGGGAGCATTAGGCTATGTGTGTGTGTGTTTGGGGAGCATTAGGCTGTGTGTGTGTGATTATGGGGAGCATTAGGCTGTGTGTGTGTGATTATGGGGAGCATTAGGCTGTGTGTGTGTGATTATGGGGAGCATTAGGCTGTGTGTGTGTGAATATGGGGAGCATTAGGCTGTGTGTGTGATTATGGGAGCATTAGCTGTTGTGATTGGGAGCATTAGGCTGTGTGTGTGTGATTATGGGGAGCATTAGGCTGTGTGTATGATTATGGGGAGTATTAGGTACTGTGTGTGTGATTATGGGGAGTATTAGGCTTTGTGTGTGATTATGGGGAGCATTAGGCTGTGTGTGTGATTATGGGGAGTATTAGGCACTGTGTGTGTGATTATGGGTGCATTAGACTGTGTGTGTGTGTGTGATTATGGGGAGCATTAGGCTGTGTGTGTGTGTGATTATGGAGGGCATTAGACTGTGTGTGTGTGTGTGTGATTATGGGGGGCATTAGGCTGTGTGTGTGTGTGATTATGGGGGGCATTAGGCTGTGTGTGTGTGTGATTATGGGAGGCATTAGGCTGTGTGTGTGTGATTATGGGGAGCATTAGGCTGTGTGTGATTATGGGGGGCATTAGGCTGTGTGTGTGTGATTATGGGGGGCATTAGGCTGTGTGTGTGTGATTATGGGGAGCATTAGGCTGTGTGTGTGTGATTATGGGATGCATTAGACTGTGTGTGATTATGGGGGGCATTAGGCTGTGTGTGATTATGGGGGCATTAGGCTGTGTGTGTGTGATTATGGGGGGCATTAAGCTGTGTGTGATTATGGGAGCATTAGGCTGTGTGTGTGTGATTATGGGAGCATTAGGCTGTGTGTGTGTGATTATGGGAGCATTAGGCTGTGTGTGTGTGTGTGATTATGGAGGGCATTAGACTGTGTGTGTGTGTGTGATTATGGGGGGCATTAGGCTGTGTGTGATTATGGGGGGCATTAGGCTGTGTGTGTGTGTGATTATGGGGGGCATTAGGCTGTGTGTGTGTGTGATTATGGGGGGCATTAGGCTGTGTGTGTGTGTGATTATGGGAGGCATTAGGCTGTGTGTGTGTGATTATGGGGAGCATTAGGCTGTGTGTGATTATGGGGGGCATTAGGCTGTGTGTGTGTGATTATGGGGAGCATTAGGCTGTGTGTGTGTGATTATGGGATGCATTAGACTGTGTGTGATTATGGGATGCATTAGACTGTGTGTGATTATGGGGGGCATTAGGCTGTGTGTGATTATGGGGGCATTAGGCTGTGTGTGTGTGTGATTATGGGGGGCATTAAGCTGTGTGTGATTATGGGAGCATTAGGCTGTGTGTGTGTGATTATGGGAGCATTAGGCTGTGTGTGTGTGTGTGTGTGATTATGGGAGCATTAGGCTGTGTGTGTGTGATTATGGGGGCATTAGGCTGTGTGTGTGTGATTATGGGGAGCATTAGGCTGTGTGTGTGTGTGATTATGGGGAGCATTAGGCTATGTGTGTGTGATTATGGGGAGCATTAGGCTATGTGTGTGTGATTATGGGGAGCATTAGGCTATGTGTGTGTGTGATTATGGGGAGCATTAGGCTATGTGTGTGTGTGATTATGGGGAGCATTAGGCTGTGTGTGTGTGATTATGGGGAGCATTAGGCACTGTGTGTGTGTGTGTGATTATGGGGAGCATTAGGCTGTGTGTGTGTGATTATGGAGGGCATTAGACTGTGTGTGTGTGTGTGTGATTATGGGGGGCATTAGGCTGTGTGTGTGTGATTATGGGGGGCATTAGGCTGTGTGTGTGTGTGATTATGGGGAGCATTAGGCTGTGTGTGATTATGGGGGGCATTAGGCTGTGTGTGTGTGATTATGGGGAGCATTAGGCTGTGTGTGTGTGTGTGATTATGGGGAGCATTAGGCTGTGTGTATGTGATTATGGGGAGCATTAGGCTGTGTGTGTGTGATTATGGGGAGCATTAGGCTGTGTGTGTGTGATTATGGGGGGCATTAGGCTGTGTGTGATTATGGGGGCATTAGGCTGTGTGTGTGTGATTATGGGGGGCATTAAGCTGTGTGTGATTATGGGAGCATTAGGCTGTGTGTGTGTGATTATGGGAGCATTAGGCTGTGTGTGTGTGATTATGGGGGCATTAGGCTGTGTGTGTGTGATTATGGGGGCATTAGGCTGTGTGTGTGTGATTATGGGAGCATTAGGCTGTGTGTGTGTGTGTGATTATGGGAGTATTAGGCTGTGTGTGTGTGATTATGGGGGCATTAGGCTGTGTGTGTGATAATTGGGGTGCATTGGGGTCTACGCACAGTAATTAGGCTCTGCGCGTGTGATTATTGGGGGGTATTGGGGTCTACGCATGTAATTGGGGGGGAATTAGGCTCTGCGCGTGTGATTATTTGGGGGGCATGCCGTAATATATTGGGAAGTGACTCGGTTACGGGGTATAGGATAATTCACTGTTATTTCACTACAGATGGCACAGAGAGTCTTCCTGCAGCGTTTGCTGGTACCGTCTGTTAGAAGCCTCCGCCTGACAACGCCTTCTCTCTACATTGCTCTCTCTGGTGCCGCACGTGTCCATGGGCCATTAGCAAGACACAGATCAGTGCCGTGTTCAGCTGTGAACCGGTTCATCGCCACCTCCTCGGTCTGCAGGGTGACGTTTAATGTTCAGGATGCAGAGGACTTCCAGGAGCGAGTGATCGGGAGCGAGACACCAGTGGTGGTGGATTTTCATGCACAGTAAGTGTTGGCGCACAATGTTATCAGGTGCTGAATGTCATTTGTGGGGGCATCAGGTGCGTAATATTTAGCCAGACAGGGTGGATTGTAATAATAGAACGTGCACATCCCTGCTGTGGTCAACTAACTCAAATGCACCCTGTAATTACTTGCTGTGTAATCTGCTCTCTCCTCTCTCAGGTGGTGTGGCCCCTGCAAGATTCTAGGGCCCCGACTGGAGAAGCTGATTGCCAAGCAGCAAGGAAAAGTTTTGATGGCTAAAGTGGATATAGATGATCACACTGACCTTGCCATTGAATATGAGGTACGGGCTGAAGGGTGCACCATTATCAAGGGCACCGAAAGAATGGTCTCTGTGTTTGTGGGCAATCAGGGAAGAAATGTATTTGCCTGTTGTAACTCTGCACATAAGGAGCACTTACCTTACCCTAAAACCCACCCACGGTCTCCTCTCAAGCCCAGGAGGTGACTAGTAGGAACTGGTCTTTATTCGCTGTTGTGATCTAATAAGTCGCATTACAATGTCCTGGGAACGTGACCTACATATAAGCCCGGGGGTTGGTCCCTGAGAGCTGACGGTCTGCACTGTGATTGGCTGAGACAAAGGGTGATGAGGCTCAGTAGAAGTTAGTTGTAATGCAGAACGTGTTAGTGCTGGTCTCTAGGGGGTCTCGTGATGAGATTCTCTGGGTGTCTGCGCTTTTTCTAAACTTAATTACAGCTTACAACAGTTGAGGAGGTCCGTGGGGGTTGATGGTGGGCTAGGAGGGAAGCGGTTGGTTAGGGACTATATAATCACATGACATAGGAACTCGCAGGGCAGCATAGGGGGGACTGAGGTGTAGTTATTAAGTTGCCCGCAGGTGCGTATGATGGTTTTACACCAGTGAGGTGCATGAGTTGTTCATCTGCCAGATGTTGGGGGAGCTGGAGATATTGGAGACATAAGTGTGATTATTGGGGGGCGCACAGGTAAAGCTTCTTGTTTACTCACTGAGGATGTTCAGAAGCGCTGGTGACCTCATCTGCTGAAAAAGACAAGGGAGAGAGATGGTGCCTGAGTGAGGGGTGAGAGGCAGCAACTGATGTGCCGCTTTGCTGAAGTACCTGCAGAGCATTGCGCGGCTTTGCTGAAGTACCTGCAGAGCATTGCGCGGCTTTGCTGAAGTACCTGCAGAGCATTGCGCGGCTTTGCTGAAGTACCTGCAGAGCATTGCGCGGCTTTGCTGAAGTACCTGCAGAGCATTGCGCGGCTTTGCTGAAGTACCTGCAGAGCATTGCACGGCTTTGCTGAAGTACCTGCAGAGCATTGCGCGGCTTTGCTGAAGTACCTGCAGAGCATTGCGCGGCTTTGCTGAAGTACCTGCAGAGCATTGCGCCGCTTTACTGAAGTACCCTGTGTCTCAGACCTTTATGTATAATAAGTGCAGGTCTGTGATTTACCAGCTGGAGGAGCTCTCAGCACAAACGCCCTGTGTCTCACCTTTATGTATCATGAGTGCAGGTCTGTGATTTACCAGCAGGAGGAGCTCTCAGCACAAACACCCTGTATCTCAGACCTTTATGTATAGTGAGTGCAGGTCTGTGATTTACCAGCAGGAGGAGCTCTCAGCACAAACGCCCTGTATCTCAGACCTTTATGTATAATGAGTGCAGGTCTGTGATTTACCAGCAGAGGAAGCTCTCAGCACAAACGCCCCGTGTCTCACCTTTATGTATAATGAGTGCAGGTCTGTGATTTACCAGCAGAGGAAGCTCTCGGCACAAACGCCCCGTGTCTCACCTTTATGTATAATGAGTGCAGGTCTGTGATTTACCAGCAGAGGAAGCTCTCAGCACAAACGCCTTGTGTCTCACCTTTATGTATAATGAGTGCAGGTCTGTGATTTACCAGCAGAGGAAGCTCTCAGCACAAACGCCTTGTGTCTCACCTTTATGTATAATGAGTGCAGGTCTGTGATTTACCAGCAGAGGAAGCTCTCGGCACAAACGCCCCGTGTCTCACCTTTATGTATAATGAGTGCAGGTCTGTGATTTACCAGCAGAGGAAGCTCTCAGCACAAACGCCTTGTGTCTCACCTTTATGTATAATGAGTGCAGGTCTGTGATTTACCAGCAGGGGAGCTCTCAGCACAAGCGCCCTGTGTCTCAGACCTTTATGTATAAGTGCAGGTCTGTGATTTACCAGCAGAGTAAGCTCTCAGCACAAACGCCCTGTGTCTCACCTTTATGTATAATGAGTGCAGTTCTGTGATTTACCAGCAGGGGGAGCTCTCAGCACAAACAACCTGTGTCTCAGACATTTATGTATAATGAGTGCAGGTCTGTGATTTACCAGCAGGGGGAGCTCTTGATGTACACACCATTCCGTCTGTGCATATAAAGGGGGGTTGGCTGGTTGCATTTGTGAAATGTTTTGCAATATAAATTCTTGTCTGATTATTCTGTTTTTGGCTGTGTGTGAGCAGATCTTGTGTACTGTGCAGCTCTGACTAATCTAAAGAGATTAAATGTAGGGTCCTGTAAGATTATTATATGAGTGGGAGAGATGAGAGGTTTTGTATGTTGTGTGATGTACTTGTGTAGTGTCCTAGTGACAGTATGTGTAATAATGTGTGCAAGTGGTGAAACAGATATAGTGTGTGTGTCATCTGAGTCACGGTGTGTGTGTGTGTCATCTGAGTCACGGTGTGTGTGTGTGTCATCTGAGTCACAGTGTGTGTGTGTGTCATCTGAGTCACAGTGTGTGTGTGTGTCATCTGAGTCACGGTGTGTGTGTGTGTGTCATCTGAGTCACGGTGTGTGTGTGTGTGTCATCTGAGTCACGGTGTGTGTGTGTGTGTCATCTGAGTCACGGTGTGTGTGTGTGTGTCATCTGAGTCACGGTGTGTGTGTGTGTGTGTCATCTGAGTCACGGTGTGTGTGTGTGTGTGTCATCTGAGTCACGGTGTGTGTGTGTGTGTGTCATCTGAGTCACGGTGTGTGTGTGTGTGTCATCTGAGTCACGGTGTGTGTGTGTGTGTCATCTGAGTCACGGTGTGTGTGTCATCTGAGTCACGGTGTGTGTGTCATCTGAGTCACGGTGTGTGTGTCATCTGAGTCACGGTGTGTGTGTCATCTGAGTCACGGTGTGTGTGTCATCTGAGTCACGGTGTGTGTGTCATCTGAGTCACGGTGTGTGTGTCATCTGAGTCACGGTGTGTGTGTCATCTGAGTCACGGTGTGTGTGTCATCTGAGTCACGGTGTGTGTGTCATCTGAGTCACGGTGTGTGTGTCATCTGAGTCACGGTGTGTGTGTCATCTGAGTCACGGTGTGTGTGTCATCTGAGTCACGGTGTGTGTGTCATCTGAGTCACGGTGTGTGTGTCATCTGAGTCACGGTGTGTGTGTCATCTGAGTCACGGTGTGTGTGTCATCTGAGTCACGGTGTGTGTGTCATCTGAGTCACGGTGTGTGTGTCATCTGAGTCACGGTGTGTGTGTCATCTGAGTCACGGTGTGTGTGTCATCTGAGTCACGGTGTGTGTGTGTCATCTGAGTCACGGTGTTGTGTGTCATCTGAGTCACGGTGTGTGTGTGTCATCTGAGTCACGGTGTGTGTGTGTCATCTGAGTCACGGTGTGTGTGTGTCATCTGAGTCACGGTGTGTGTGTGTCATCTGAGTCACGGTGTGTGTGTGTCATCTGAGTCACGGTGTGTGTGTGTCATCTGAGTCACGGTGTGTGTGTGTCATCTGAGTCACCATCTGAGTCACGGTGTGTGTGTCATCTGAGTCACGGTGTGTGTTTATTGAGTCACGGTGTGTGTGTCATCTGAGTCACGGTGGTGTGTGTCATCTGAGTCACGGTGTGTGTGTCATCTGAGTCACGGTGTGTGTGTCCATCTGAGTCACGGTGTGTGTGTCATCTGAGTCACGGTGTGTGGTGTCATCTGAGTCACGGTGTGTGTGTCATCTGAGTCCACGGTGTGTGTGTCATCTGAGTCACGGTGTGTGTGTGTCATCTGAGTCACGGTGTGTGTGTGTCATCTGAGTCACGGTGTGTGTGTGTCATCTGAGTCACGGTGTGTGTGTGTCATCTGAGTCACGGTGGGTAGGTGTTGGTGTGTCATCTGAGTCACGGTGTGTGTGTGTCATCTGAGTCACGGTGTGTGTGTCATCTGAGTCACGGTGTGTGTGTGTCATCTGAGTCACGGTGTGTGTGTGTGTGTCATCTGAGTCACGGTGTGTGTGTGTGTGTCATCTGAGTCACGGTGTGTGTGGTGTGTCATGGTGTGTGTGTGTGTGTCATCTGAGTCACGGTGTGTGTGTGTCATCTGAGTCACGGTGTGTGTGTGTGTGTCATCTGAGTCACGGTGTGTGGGTGTGTGTCATCTGAGTCACGGTGTGTGTGTGTGTGTCATCTGAGTCACGGTGTGTGTGTGTGTGTCATCTGAGTCACGGGTGTGTGTGTGTGTGTGTCCATCTGAGTCACGGTGTGTGTGTGTGTGTCATCTGAGTCACGGTGTGTGTGTGTGTGTCATCTGAGTCACGGTGTGTGTGTGTGTGTCATCTGAGTCACGGTGTGTGTGTGTCGTGTGTGTCATCTGAGTCACGGTGTGTGTGTGTGTGTGTCATCTGAGTCACGGTGTGTGTGTGTGTGTGTCATCTGAGTCACGGTGTGTGTGTGTGTGTGTCATCTGAGTCACGGTGTGTGTGTGTGTGTGTCATCTGAGTCACGGTGTGTGTGTGTGTGTGTCATCTGAGTCACGGTGTGTGTGTGTGTGTGTCATCTGAGTCACGGTGTGTGTGTGTGTGTCATCTGAGTCACGGTGTGTGTGTGTCATCTGAGTCACGGTGTGTGTGTGTCATCTGAGTCACGGTGTGTGTGTGTGTGTGTCATCTGAGTCACGGTGTGTGTGTGTGTGTCATCTGAGTCACGGTGTGTGTGTGTGTGTCATCTGAGTCACGGTGTGTGTGTGTGTGTCATCTGAGTCACGGTGTGTGTGTGTGTGTCATCTGAGTCACGGTGTGTGTGTGTGTGTCATCTGAGTCACGGTGTGTGTGTGTGTGTCATCTGAGTCACGGTGTGTGTGTGTGTGTCATCTGAGTCACGGTGTGTGTGTGTGTGTCATCTGAGTCACGGTGTGTGTGTGTGTCATCTGAGTCACGGTGTGTGTGTGTGTGTCATCTGAGTCACGGTGTGTGTGTGTGTGTGTCATCTGAGTCACGGTGTGTGTGTGTGTGTGTCATCTGAGTCACGGTGTGTGTGTGTGTCATCTGAGTCACGGTGTGTGTGTGTGTGTCATCTGAGTCACGGTGTGTGTGTGTGTGTCATCTGAGTCACGGTGTGTGTGTGTGTGTCATCTGAGTCACGGTGTGTGTGTGTGTGTCATCTGAGTCACGGTGTGTGTGTGTGTGTCATCTGAGTCACGGTTGTGTGTGTGTGTGTCATCTGAGTCACGGTGTGTGTGTGTGTGTCATCTGAGTCACGGTGCCTGCCTGTGTGTGTGTGTGTCATCTGAGTCACGGTGTGTGTGTGTGTGTCATCTGAGTCACGGTGTGTGTGGTGTGTGTCATCGAGTCACGTTGTCATCTGAGTCACGGTGTGTGTGTTGTGTGTCATCTGAGTCACGGTGTGTGTGTGTGTGTCATCTGAGTCACGGTGTGTGTGTGTGTGTCATCTGAGTCACGGTGTGTGTGTGTGTGTCATCTGAGTCACGGTGTGTGTGTGTGTGTCATCTGAGTCACGGTGTGTGTGTGTGTGTCATCTGAGTCACGGTGTGTGTGTGTGTGTCATCTGAGTCACGGTGTGTGTGTGTGTGTCATCCGAGTCACGGTGTGTGTGTGTGTGTCATCCGAGTCACGGTGTGTGTGTGTGTGTCATCCGAGTCACGGTGTGTGTGTGTGTGTCATCCGAGTCACGGTGTGTGTGTGTGTGTCATCCGAGTCACGGTGTGTGTGTGTGTCATCCGAGTCACGGTGTGTGTGTGTGTGTCATCCGAGTCACGGTGTGTGTGTGTGTGTCATCCGAGTCACGGTGTGTGTGTGTGTGTCATCTGAGTCACGGTGTGTGTGTGTGTGTCATCTGAGTCACGGTGTGTGTGTGTGTGTCATCCGAGTCACGGTGTGTGTGTGTGTGTCATCCGAGTCACGGTGTGTGTGTGTGTGTCATCCGAGTCACGGTGTGTGTGTGTGTGTCATCCGAGTCACGGTGTGTGTGTGTGTGTCATCCGAGTCACGGTGTGTGTGTGTGTGTCATCCGAGTCACGGTGTGTGTGTGTGTGTCTTCCGAGTCACGGTGTGTGTGTGTGTGTCATCCGAGTCACGGTGTGTGTGTGTGTGTCATCCGAGTCACGGTGTGTGTGTGTGTGTCATCCGAGTCACGGTGTGTGTGTGTGTGTCATCTGAGTCACGGTGTGTGTGTGTGTGTCATCTGAGTCACGGTGTGTGTGTGTGTGTCATCCGAGTCACGGTGTGTGTGTGTGTGTCATCCGAGTCACGGTGTGTGTGTGTGTGTCATCCGAGTCACGGTGTGTGTGTGTGTGTCATCCGAGTCACGGTGTGTGTGTGTGTGTCATCCGAGTCACGGTGTGTGTGTGTGTGTCATCCGAGTCACGGTGTGTGTGTGTGTGTCATCCGAGTCACGGTGTGTGTGTGTGTCATCCGAGTCACGGTGTGTGTGTGTCATCCGAGTCACGGTGTGTGTGTGTCATCCGAGTCACGGTGTGTGTGTGTCATCCGAGTCACGGTGTGTGTGTGTCATCCGAGTCACGGTGTGTGTGTGTCATCCGAGTCACGGTGTGTGTGTGTCATCCGAGTCACGGTGTGTGTGTGTCATCCGAGTCACGGTGTGTGTGTGTCATCCGAGTCATGATTGTGTGTGTGTGTCTCATCCGAGTCATGATTGTGTGTGTGTGTCTCATCCGAGTCATGATTGTGTGTGTGTGTCTCATCCGAGTCATGATTGTGTGTGTGTGTCTCATCCGAGTCATGATTGTGTGTGTGTCTCATCCGAGTCATGATTGTGTGTGTGTCATAGAAACATAGATATTGACGGCAGATAAGAGCCATAGGCCCAGCAAGTCTGCCCGACCTTACCTAACCGTATAAACTTATCTAGATCGTAGGATAGCCCTATGCTTGTCCCATGCATTTTTAAAGTCCCCCACAGTGTTTGTTGCTACTACCTCTTGAGGAAGTTTATTCCATAAATCAATCACTCTTTCTGTAAAGAAGTGCTTCCTCAAATTACTCCTGAATCTACTACCCTTTAGCTTGAGCTCATGACCCCTTGTTCTTGAATTTTCAATTTTATGTAAAATACCCACAGCCTCAGTTTTACTAAACCCTTTAATGTACTTGAAAGTTGCTATCATATCACCTTTTTCCCTTCTCTCCTCATCATCATCATCCAAGTCATGATTGTGTGTGTGTCATCCGAGTCATGATTCTGTGTGTGTGTGTGTGTGTCATCCGAGTCATGATTCTGTGTGTGTGTGTCATCCGAGTCATGATTCTGTGTGTGTGTGTCATCCGAGTCATGATTCTGTGTGTGTGTGTCATCCGAGTCATGATTCTGTGTGTGTGTGTCATCCGAGTCATGATTCTGTGTGTGTGTGTCATCCGAGTCATGATTCTGTGTGTGTGTGTCATCCGAGTCATGATTCTGTGTGTGTGTGTCATCCGAGTCATGATTCTGTGTGTGTGTGTCATCCGAGTCATGATTCTGTGTGTGTGTGTCATCCGAGTCATGATTGTGTGTGTGTGTGTCATCTGAGTGACGGTGTGCGTGTGTGTCATCTGAGTGACGGTGTGCGTGCCAGCGCTGACTGACTGTGTGCCAGCCATTGCTGAGTGAGTGCGTGTGTGTGTGTGTGCCAGCACTGACTGTGTGTGCCGAGTGAGTGACTGTGTGTGTGTCAGCCAGTGCCGAGTGAGTGACACTGTGTGTGCGCGCGCGAGTGTGTCAGCCAGTGCCGAGTGAGTGACTGTGTGAGTGTGCGCGTGAGTGTGCCAGCCAGTGCCGAGTGAGTGACTGTGTGTGCGCGCGTGAGTGTGCCAGCCAGTGCCGAGTGAGTGACTGTGTGTGCGCATATGTGTGCCAGCACTGACTGTGTGTGCGCTGTCTGTGTGCCGTTGTCTCTGGCATCCATAGGTAGATGGTGCTAGGCATCCCTCTGCATTTCTTTTGTGTGATTTTAGGTGACCCACTGTGTGTCTCACCCCTGCAGGTCTCCGCTGTACCCACTGTACTCGCTATGAAGAACGGAGATGTTGTGGACAAATTTGTGGGGCTCAAAGATGAAGACCAGCTGGAAGCGTTTCTCAAAAAACTGGTCTGTCCCTAGCGCAGCCAGAGACGCAATCAGAGGCAGCGCCAGGGAACGGACACGTTTACATGTTACTACTACCATTTAATGTGAAGATGCCTCTCCCGGCCCTGGGGCAGGTCTCCTGGCATTGAGCAGGTTAAATTGTTTGACTGCCTGAGGCTAAGACCCTGTATGCCCATCATGTGTACAGTGAGCCGGGCACATTGTGTGATACGGTACTGTGTGTGCCATGTGCTGCCCTCAGGCTGTATAAAGGGACGTGGGAGTGATGTCATAGATACAATTCCCTCTGAGTACTGCAGTATACAGGCTCATTACAGATACACTTAATTAGAATGAATGCACCTTATTCCTGCAGCTTTGTTGGCTCTCACTGCTGTGGGGGATATAACCAATCAGAGGCTGCATCGCCTGAGCCGCTTTTCCTCCGGCAGTATACTGAAGCCTTATTGTGCTTGTGCACAGTACTTTAATCTGTCCGTGCTGGGGTGTAGGTAATGGCTCCGGCAGTGTCTGATTGGCTGTAGTGCTCACAGTGTAACCTGGTCTCACTTATACCTGCCTGACCCCCGTATTATTGTACCACTTGGGTTTAACCTTCTGTACAGAGCGGTACCCACCAGATGTTCTACCCCTTAGTCTGGTGATATTTTTATAAAGTAAGAGATGTTTATAGACTGTAAAGAGAAATAAATGACAAATAAAATAAGCGTATTGTTGTTTTGTTTGCACCAAGCGCTATAGATAATGGCGATTATTTGCAATTTGTCATCGATTAATCCCACAGGCAGAACTGATCTGAGGGGCCACAGCTCTTAGCACCCTCTCTGGCCCTGACATTTAGCTATTGGTATTTTTTTTGGGAGGGGGGGGTATTTTTTTGGTTGGTGATGGGCACAGCTGGGGGGATATTTTTGGGGGTGACAGGCACAGCTGGGGGGAATATTTTTGGAGGGTGACAGGCACAGCTGGGGGGGGGATATATTTTTTTGGGGGGTGACAGGCACAGCTGGGGGGGATATTTATTTGGGGGGCTGACAGGCACAAACATCCTGTTTTTTCATTCTCCTGCCCTTTCCTTGCTTGTTTAAGCCGCTTTTCTGAAGACAATAAAGGAGACAGAATTCCAGGAAAAGCCAATCAAGTAAAGTTACAGGCAACGAGTAATGAAGCAGCAGCCCCCCAGCCCCCCCTTCCTGTATGATCAAAGCCTCCCTGCTGCTACAGGGTCAGAGTGAAGCAATCAGACCTCTCGTGCACAGACACTAAACAGACACAGATGCTCTTTATCCCGCTACCTTTAAAGGGACATCAAACACACAGTTTCTGTCACTATGTAGATAAAAACTTTCCAATTTTTTTCTGTTATTTGTTTTGTTATCTTTGTATCCATTGTTGAAAAGTATACATATGTAGGCTCATGAGCTGCTGATTGGTGGCTGCAATTAGCTAGCTCCCAGTAGTGCATTGCTGCTCCTTTAACAAAGAATACTAATAGAATGAAGTAATTTAGATAAATAAGTAAATTGGAAAATTATATTCTCTATCTGAATCAGGATAGAAAAATCTTTTTCATGTCCCTTTAACCTCTGTCCCTAATGCTGCTGGCAAGTGACACACTACTCAAGGTCTGTTCTCCTGGTCACTATAAAATGTGGAGCCATCAGGTGAGACCTGTATCTACAATAACAGATTATATTTACTGAGAGTGCTGAACGTAATATCTGAGACCTCAGGAGAAATTGCACTGTGTAACTGAATCAGGTACATATAATAACAGGAACAGGTGAGGCTGGAGGTAGCTTTAGTGAATCAGATACATAGAATAACATAGGGACAGGTGAGGCTGGAGGGAGGTTTAGTGAATCAGGTACATAGAATAGCATAGGGACAGGTGAGGCTGGAGGGAGCTTTAGTGAATCAGTTACATAGAATAACATAGGGACAGGTGAGGCTGGAGGGAGCTTTAGTGAATCAGGTACATAACATAACATAGGGACAGGTGAGGCTGGAGGGAGCTTTAATGAACAAGATACATAGAATATCATAGGAACAGGTGAGGCTGGAGGGAGCTTTAGTGAATCAGGTACATAGAATAACAGGGACAGGTGAGGCTGGAGGGAGCTTTAGTAAATCGGTTACATAGAATAACATAGGGACAGGTGAGGCTGGAGGGAGCTTTAGTGAATCAGTTACATATAATAACTTAGGGACAGGTAAGGCTGGAGGGAGCTTTAGTGAATTAGGTATATAGAATAACAGGGACAGGTGAGGCTGGAGGGAGCTTTAGTAAATCAGGTACATATAATAACATAAGGACAGGTGAGGCTGGAGGGAGCTTTAGTGAATCAGTTACATATAATAACATAGGGACAGGTGAGGCTGGAGGGAGCTTTAGTGAATCAGTTACATATAATAACATAAGGACAGGTGAGGCTGGAGGGAGCTTTAGTGAATCAGTTACATATAATAACATAAGGACAGGTGAGGCTGGAGGGAGCTTTAGTGAATCAGTTACATATAATAACATAAGGACAGGTGAGGCTGGAGGGAGCTTTAGTGAATCAGTTACATAGAATAACATAGGGACAGGTGAGGCTGGAGGGAGCTTTAGTGAATCAGTTACATATAATAACATAGGGACAGGTGAGGCTGGAGGGCGCTTTAGTAAATCAGTTACATATAATAACTTAGGGACAGGTAAGGCTGGAGGGAGCTTTAGTGAATCAGTTACATAGAATAACATAGGGACAGGGGAGGAAGGAGGGAACATTAGTGAATCAGATACAAAACATATAACAATATAGGAACAGGTGAGAGTTTAGAGGTGCTGGTCAGAAAGGAAAGTTTCAGAGAATCGTTGCTATAGAAGACAGAACAGCTTCGCTTGTTATTATAAGAGGCTTTTGCTTAGCTGCAATCACTGTAAAGTGTACAGGAGTAGAATGCATGAGAATGCAGTACACAAGAGCAGAATGCATGAGAATGCAGTGCACAAGAGCAGAATGCATGAGAATGCAGTGCACAAGAGCAGAATGCATGAGAATGCAGTGCACAAGAGCAGAATGCATGAGAATACAGTGTACAGGAGCAGAATGCATGAGAATACAGTGTACAGGAGCAGAATGCATGAGAATACAGTGCACAGGAGCAGAATGCATGAGAATACAGTGTACAGGAGCAGAATGCATGAGAATACAGTGTACAGGAGCAGAAGTAATAAGAATACAGTGCACAAGAGCAGAATGCATGAGAATACAGTGCACAGGAGCAGTATACATGAGAATACAGTCCAAAGGAGCAGAATGCATGAGAATACAGTGCACAGGAGCAGAATGCATGAGAATACAGTGTACAGGAGCAGAATGCATGAGAATACAGTGTACAAGAGCAGAAGTAATAATAATACAGTGCACAAGAGCAGAATGCATGAGAATGCAGTGCACAAGAGCAGAATGCATGAGAATACAGTGTACAGGAGCAGAATGCATGAGAATACAGTGTACAGGAGCAGTATACATGAGAATACAGTGCACAAGAGCTGAATGCATGAGAATACAGTGTACAAGAGCAGAATGCATGAGAATACAGTGTACAAGAGCAGAATGCATGAGAATACAGTGTACAAGAGCAGAAGTAATAAGAATACAGTGTACAGGAGCAGAATTACTGAGAATACAGTGTACAGGAGCAGAATTAATGAGAATACAGTGCACAAGAACAGAATTACTGAGAATACAGTATACAGGAGCAGAATGCATGAGAATACAGTGTACAAGAGCAGAATGCAGGAGAATACAGTGTACAGGAGCAGAATGCATGAGAATACAGTGTACGTGAGCAGAATGCATGAGAATACAGTGCACAGGAGCAGAATACATGAGAATACAGTGTACAGGAGCAGAATTAATGAGAATACAGTGTACAGGAGCAGAATTAATGAGAATACAGTGCACAAGAGCAGAATGCATGAGAATACAGGGCACAGGAGCAGAATGCATGAGAATGCAGTGCACAAGAGCAGAATGCATGAGAATACAGGGCACAGGAGCAGAATGCATGAGAATACAGTGCACAGAAGCAGAATGCATGAGAATACAGTGTACAGGAGCAGAATGCATGAGAATACAGTGCACAGGAGCAGAATGCACGAGAATACAGTGTACAAGAGCAGAATTAATGAGAATACAGTGCACAGGAGCAGAATTAATGAGAATACAGTGTACAGGAGCAGAATTAATGAGAATACAGTGCACAGGAGCAAAATGCATGAGAATACAGTGCACAAGAGCAGAATGCATGAGAATGCAGTGCACAAGAGCAGAATGCATGAGAATACAGTGTACAGGAGCAGAATGCATGAGAATACAGTGTACAGGAGCAGTATACATGAGAATACAGTGCACAAGAGCTGAATGCATGAGAATACAGTGTACAAGAGCAGAATGCATGAGAATACAGGGTACAGGAGCAGAATTACTGAGAATACAGGGTACAGGAGCAGAATGCATGAGAATACAGTGCACAAGAACAGAATGCATGAGAATACAGTGCACAAGAACAGAATGCATTAGAATACAGTGTACAAGAGCAGAATGCATGAGAATACAGTGCACAGGAGCAGAATGCATGAGAATACAGTGTACAGGAGCAGAATGCATGAGAATACAGTGTACAAGAGCAGAAGTAATAAGAATACAGTGTACAGGAGCAGAATGCATGAGAATACAGTGCACAAGAACAGAATGCATTAGAATACAGTGTACAGGAGCAGAATGCATGAGAATACAGTGCACAGGAGCAGAATGCATGTGAATACAGTGCACAGAAGCAGAATGCATGTGAATACAGTGCACAGGAGCTGAATGCATGTGAATACAGTGCACAGGAGCAGAATGCATGAGAATACAGTGTACAGGAGCAGAATTAATGAGAATATAGTGTACAGGAGCAGAATGCATGAAAATACAGTGCACATGAGCAGAATGCATAAGAATACAGTGTACAAGAACAGAATGCATTAGAATACAGTGTACAGGAGCAGAATGCACGAGAATACAGTCCACAGAAGCAGAATGCATGAGAATACAGGGCACAGGAGCAGAATTAATGAGAATACAGTGCACAGGAGCAGAATTAATGAGAATATAGTGTACAGGAGCAGAATGCATGAGAATACAGTGTACAAGAGCAGAAGTAATAAGAATACAGTGTACAAGAGCAGAATGCATGAGAATACAGTGCACATGAGCAGAATGCATGAGATTAGTGTACAAGAGCAGAATTAAAGAGAATACAGTGAACAGGAGCAGAATGCATGAGAATACAGTGCTCAGGAGCAGAATGCATGAGAATACAGTGTACAGGAGCAGAATGCCTGAGACTACAGTGCACAGGAGCAAAATGCATGAGACTACAGTGCACAGGAGCAAAATGCATGAGAATACAATGCACAGGAGCAGAATTAATGAGAATACAATGCACAGGAGCAGAATTAATGAGAATACAATGCACAGGAGCAGAATGCATGAGAATACAGTGCACAAAAACAGAATTACTGAGAATACAGTGCACAGGAGCAGAATGCATGAGAATACAGTGTACTGGAGCAGAATGCATGAGAATACAGTGCACATGAGCAGAATGCATGAGAATACAGTGTACAAGAGCAGAATTAAAGAGAATACAGTGAACAGGAGCAGAATGCATGAGAATACAGTGCTCAGGAGCAGAATGCATGAGAATACAGTGCTCAGGAGCAGAATGCATGAGAATACAGTGTACAGGAGCAGAATGCATGAGACTACAGTGCACAGGAGCAGAAGGCATGAGACTACAGTGCACAGGAGCAGAATGCATGAGAATACAATGCACAGGAGCAGAATTAATGAGAATACAATGCACAGGAGCAGAATGCACGAGAATACAGTACACAAAAACAGAATTACTGAGAATACAGTGCACAGGAGCAGAATGCATGAGACTATAGTGCACAGGAGCAGAATGCATGAGACTACAGTGCACAGGAGCAGAATGCATGAGACTACAGTGCACAGGAGCAGAATGCATGAGAATACAGTGCACAGGAGCAGAATTAATGAGAATACAATGCACAGGAGCAGAATTAATGAGAATACAGTGTACAGGAGCAGAATGCATGAGAATACAGTGTACAAGAACAGAATTACTGAGAATACAGTGTACAGGAGCAGAATGCATGAGAATACAGTGTACAAGAGCAGAATGCAGGAGAATACAGTGTACAAGAGCAGAATGCAGGAGAATACAGTGTACAGGAGCAGAATGCATGAGAATACAGTGTACGTGAGCAGAATGCATGAGAATACAGTGCACAGGAGCAGAATACATGAGAATACAGTGTACAGGAGCAGAATTAATGAGAATACAGTGTACAGGAGCAGAATTAATGAGAATACAGTGCACAAGAGCAGAATGCATGAGAATACAGGGCACAGGAGCAGAATGCATGAGAATGCAGTGCACAAGAGCAGAATGCATGAGAATACAGGGCACAGGAGCAGAATGCATGAGAATACAGTGCACAGAAGCAGAATGCATGAGAATACAGTGTACAGGAGCAGAATGCATGAGAATACAGTGCACAGGAGCAGAATGCACGAGAATACAGTGTACAAGAGCAGAATTAATGAGAATACAGTGCACAGGAGCAGAATTAATGAGAATACAGTGTACAGGAGCAGAATTAATGAGAATACAGTGCACAGGAGCAAAATGCATGAGAATACAGTGCACATGAGCAGAATGCATGAGAATACATTGTACAGGAGCAGAATGCATGAGAATACAGTGCACAGGAGCACAGAACGTGGCAATACAGTGCACCAGTACCTTGTGCATGAGAATACAGTGCCCAGCACAGAACATGACAATACAGTGCACCAGGGCCTTGTGCATGAGAATACAGTGCCCAGCCAGCACATAACATGACAATACAGTGCAAAGGACATTGTGCATGAGAATACAGTGCCCAGCACACAACACGACAATACAGTGCACCAGGGCCTTGTGCATGAGAATACAGTGCCCGGCACAGAACATGACAATACAGTGCACCAGGGCCTTGTGCATGAGAATACAGTGCCCAGCACAGAACATGACAATACAGTGCACCAGGGCCTTGTGCATGAGAATACAGTGCCCAGCACAGAACATGACAATACAGTGCACCAGGGCCTTGTGCATGAGAATACAGTGCCCGGCACAGAACGTGACAATACAGTGCACCAGTACCTTGTGCATGAGAATACAGTACCTGGCCCAGAACATGGCAATACAGTGCACCAGGGTCTTGTGCATGAGAATACAGTGCCCAGCACAGAACATAACAATACAGTGCACCAGTACCTTGTGCATGAGAATACAGTGCCCGGCACAGAACATGACAATACAGTGCACCAGGGCCTTGTGCATGAGAATACAGTGCCCAGCACAGAACATGACAATACAGTGCACCAGGGTCTTGTGCATGAGAATACAGTGCCCAGCACAGAACATAACAATACAGTGCACCATTACCTTGTGCATGAGAATACAGTGCCCAGCACAGAACATGACAATACAGTGCACCAGTACCTTGTGCATGAGAATACAGTGCCCAGCACAGAACATGACAATACAGTGCACCAGGGTCTTGTGCATGAGAATACAGTGCCCAGCACAGAACATAACAATACAGTGCACCAGGGCCTTGTGCATGAGAATACAGTGCCCGGCACAGAACATAACAATACAGTGCACCAGTACCTTGTGCATGAGAATACAGTGCCCAGCACAGAACATGACAATACAGTGCACCAGTACCTTGTGCATGAGAATACAGTGCCCAGCACAGAACATAACAATACAGTGCACTAGGGCCTTGTGCATGAGAATACAGTGCCCAGCACAGAACATGACAATACAGTGCACCAGGGCCTTGTGCATGAGAATACAGTGCCCAGCACAGAACATAACAATACAGTGCACTAGGGCCTTGTGCATGAGAATACAGTGCCCAGCACAGAACATAACAATACAGTGCACTAGGGCCTTGTGCATGAGAATACAGTGCCCAGCACAGAACATGACAATACAGTGCACCAGGGCCTTGTGCATGAGAATACAGTGCCCAGCACAGAACATAACAATACAGTGCACCAGGGCCTTGTGCATGAGAATACAGTGCCTAGCACAGAACATAACAATACAGTGCACCAGTACCTTGTGAATGAGAATACAGTGCCCAGCACAGAACATAATAATACAGTGCACCAGTACCTTGTGCATGAGAATACGGTGCCCAGCACAGAACATGACAATACAGTGCACCAGGGCCTTGTGCATGAGAATAGAGTGCCCAGCACAGAACATGACAATACAGTGCACCAGGGTCTTGTGCATGAGAATACAGTGCACCAGGGCCTTGTGCATGAGAATACAGTGCCTAGCACAGAACATGACAATACAGTGCACCAGGGCCTTGTGCATGAGAATACAGTGCCTAGCACAGAACGTGACAATACAGTGCACCAGGGCCTTGTGCATGAGAATACAGTGCCCGGCACAGAACATGACAAAACAGTGCACCAGGGCCTTGTGCATGAGAATACAGTGCCCGGCACAGAACATAACAATACAGTGCACCAGGGCCTTGTGCATGAGAATACAGTGCCCAGCACAGAACATAACAATATAGTGCACCAGGGCCTTGTGCATGAGAATACAGTGCCCAGCACAGAACATGACAATACAGTGCACCAGGGCATTGTGCATGAGAATACAGTGCCCAGCACAGAACATGACAATACAGTGCACCAGGGCCTTGTGCATGAGAATACAGTGCCCAGCACAGAATATGACAATACAGTGCACCAGGGCCTTGTGCATGAGAATACAGTGCCCAGCAGAGAACATGACAATACAGTGCACCAGGGCCTTGTGCATGAGAATACAGTGCCCGGCACAGAACATAACAATACAGTGCACCAGGGCCTTGTGCATGAGAATACAGTGCCCAGCACAGAATATGACAATACAGTGCACCAGGGCCTTGTGCATGAGAATACAGTGCCCAGCAGAGAACATGACAATACAGTGCACCAGGGCCTTGTGCATGAGAATACAGTGCCCGGCACAGAACATAACAATACAGTGCACCAGGGCCTTGTGCATGAGAATACAGTGCCCAGCACAGAACATAACAATACAGTGCACCAGGGCCTTGTGCATGAGAATACAGTGCCCGGCACAGAACATGACAATACAGTGCACCAGTACCTTGTGCATGAGAATACAGTGCCCAGCACAGAACATGACAATACAGTGCACCAGGGCCTTGTGCATGAGAATACAGTGCCCAGCACAGAACATGACAATACAGTGCACCAGTACCTTGTGCATAAGAATACAGTGCCCAGCACAGAACATGACAATACAGTGCACCAGTACCTTGTGCATGAGAATACAGTGCCCAGCACAGAACATGACAATACAGTGCACCAGGGCCTTGTGCATGAGAATACAGTGCCCAGCACAGAACATGACAATACAGTGCCCAGCACAGAACATAACAATACAGTGCACCAGGGCCTTGTGCATGAGAATACAGTGCCCAGCACAGAACATAACAATACAGTGCACCAGGGCCTTGTGCATGAGAATACAGTGCCCAGCACAGAACATAACAATACAGTGCACCAGGGCCTTGTGCATGAGAATACAGTGCCCAGCACAGAACATGACAATACAGTGCACAGGACATTGTGCATGAGAATACAGTGCCCGGCACAGAACATGACAATACAGTGCACCAGGGTCTTGTGCATGAGAATACAGTGCCCGGCACAGAACATAACAATACAGTGCACCAGTACCTTGTGCATGAGAATACAGTGCCCGGCACAAAACATGACAATACAGTGCACCAGGGCCTTGTGCATGAGAATACAGTGCCCAGCACAGAACATAACAATACAGTGCACCAGCGCCTTGTGCATGAGAATACAGTGCCCAGCACAGAACGTGACAATACAATGCACCATTACCTTGTGCATGAGAATACAGTGCCCAGCACAGAACATAACAATACAGTGCACCAGGGTCTTGTGCATGAGAATACAGTGCCCAGCACAGAACATAACAATACAGTGCACCAGGGCCTTGTGCATGAGAATACAGTGCCCAGCACAGAACATGACAATACAGTGCACCAGGGCCTTGTGCATGAGAATACAGTGCCCGGCACAGAACATGACAATACAGTGCACCAGGGTCTTGTGCATGAGAATACAGTGCCCGGCACAGAACATAACAATACAGTGAACCAGGGCCTTGTGCATGAGAATACAGTGCCCAGCACAGAACATAACAATACAGTGCACCAGTACCTTGTGCATGAGAATACAGCGCCCAGCACAGAACATGACAATACAGTGCACCAGGGCCTTGTGCATGAGAATACAGTGCCCAGCACAGAACATGACAATACAGTGCACCAGTACCTTGTGCATGAGAATACAGTGCCGGGCACAGAACATGACAATACAGTGCACCAGGGCCTTGTGCATGAGAATACAGTGCCCAGCACAGAACATAACAATACAGTGCACCAGTACCTTGTTCATGAGAATACAGTGCCCAGCACAGAACATGACAATACAGTGCACCAGGGTCTTGTGCATGAGAATACAGTGCCCGGCACAGAACATGACAATACAGTGCACCAGGGCCTTGTGCATGAGAATACAGTGCCCGGCACAGAACATGACAATACAGTGCACCAGGGCCTTGTGCATGAGAATACAGTGCCCGGCACAGAACATAACAATACAGTGCACCAGGGCCTTGTGCATGAGAATACAGTGCCCAGCACAGAACATGACAATACAGTGCACCAGGGCCTTGTGCATGAGAATACAGTGCCCAGCACAGAACATGACAATACAGTGCACCAGGGCCTTGTGCATGAGAATACAGTGCCCGGCACAGAACATGACAATACAGTGCACCAGGGCCTTGTGCATGAGAATACAGTGCCCGGCACAGAACATAACAATACAGTGCACCAGGGCCTTGTGCATGAGAATACAGTGCCCAGCACAGAACATGACAATACAGTGCACCAGGGCCTTGTGCATGAGAATACAGTGCCCGGCACAGAACATGACAATACAGTGCACCAGGGTCTTGTGCATGAGAATACAGTGCCCAGCACAGAACATGACAATACAGTGCACAGGACATTGTGCATGAGAATACAGTGCCCAGCACAGAAAATGACAATACAGTGCACCAGGGTCTTGTGCATGAGAATACAGTGCCCGGCACAGAACATAACAATACAGTGCACCAGGTCCTTGTGCATGAGAATACAGTGCCTAGCGCAGAACATAACAATACAGTGCACCAGGGCCTTGTGCATGAGAATACAGTGCCCAGCACAGAACATAACAATACAGTGCACCAGGGCCTTGTGCATGATAATACAGTGCACCAGTACCTTGTGCATGAGAATACAGTGCCCAGCACAGAACATGACAATACAGTGCACCAGTACCTTGTGCATGAGAATACAGTACTCAGCACAGAACATAACAATACAGTGCACCAGGGCCTTGTGCATGAGAATACAGTGCCCAGCACAGAACATGACAATACAGTGCACCAGGGCCTTGTGCATGAGAATACAGTGCCCAGCACAGAACATGACAATACAGTGCACCAGTACCTTGTGCATGAGAATACAGTGCCCGGCACAGAACATAACAATACAGTGCACCAGTACCTTGTGCATGAGAATACAGTGCCCAGCACAGAACATGACAATACAGTGCACCAGTATCTTGTGCATGAGAATACAGTGCCCGGCACAGATCATGACAATACAGTGCACCAGGGCCTTGTGCATGAGAATACAGTGCCCAGCACAGAACATGACAATACAGTGCACCAGGGCCTTGTGCATGAGAATACAGTGCCCAGCACAGAACATGACAATACAGTGCACCAGTATCTTGTGCATGAGAATACAGTGCCCAGCACAGAACATGACAATACAGTGCACCAGTACCTTGTGCATGAGAATACAGTGCCCGGCACAGAACATAACAATACAGTGCACCAGGGCCTTGTGCATGAGAATACAGTGCCCAGCACAGAACATGACAATACAGTGCACCAGGGTCTTGTGCATGAGAATACAGTGCCCAGCACAGAACATAACAATAGAGTGCACCAGGGCCTTGTGCATGAGAATACAGTGCCCGGCACAGAACATAACAATACAGTGCACCAGGGCCTTGTGCATGAGAATACAGTGCCCGGCACAGAACATAACAATACAGTGCACCAGGGCCTTGTGCATGAGAATACAGTGCCTAGCACAGAACATAACAATACAGTGCACCAGGGCCTTGTGCATGAGAATACAGTGCCCGGCACAGAACATGACAATACAGTGCACCAGGGCCTTGTGCATGAGAATACAGTGCCCAGCACAGAACATAACAATACAGTGCACCAGGGCCTTGTGCATGAGAATACAGTGCGCGGCACAGAACATGACAATACAGTGCACCAGGGCCTTGTGCATGAGAATACAGTGCCCAGCACAGAACATGACAATACAGTGCACCAGTACCTTGTGCATGAGAATACAGTGCCCGGCACAGAGCATAACAATACAGTGCACCAGTACCTTGTGCATGAGAATACAGTGCCCAGCACAGAACATGACAATACAGTGCACCAGTACCTTGTGCATGAGAATACAGTGCCCGGCACAGATCATGAAAAAACAGTGCACCAGGGCCTTGTGCATGAGAATACAGTGCCCAGCACAGAACATGACAATACAGTGCACCAGGGCCTTGTGCATGAGAATACAGTGCCCAGCACAGAACATGACAATACAGTGCACCAGTACCTTGTGCATGAGAATACAGTGCCCGGCACAGATCATGACAATACAGTGCACCAGGGCCTTGTGCATGAGAATACAGTGCCCGGCACAGAACATGACAATACAGTGCACCAGTACCTTGTGCATGAGAATACAGTGCCCGGCACAGATCATGACAATACAGTGCACCAGGGCCTTGTGCATGAGAATACAGTGCCCAGCACAGAACATGACAATACAGTGCACCAGTACCTTGTGCATGAGAATACAGTGCCCGGCACAGATCATGACAATACAGTGCACCAGGGCCTTGTGCATGAGAATACAGTGCCCAGCACAGAACATGACAATACAGTGCACCAGGGCCTTGTGCATGAGAATACAGTGCCCAGCACAGAACATGACAATACAGTGCACCAGGGCCTTGTGCATGAGAATACAGTGCCCGGCACAGAACATGACAATACAGTGCACCAGTACCCTGTGCATGAGAATACAGTGCCCGGCACAAAACATGACAATACAGTGCACCAGTACCTTGTGCATGAGAATACAGTGCCCAGCACAGAACATGACAATACAGTGCACCAGGGTCTTGTGCATGAGAATACAGTGCCCAGCACAGAACATGACAATACAGTGCACCAGTATCTTGTGCATGAGAATACAGTGCCCAGCACAGAACATGACAATACAGTGCACCAGTACCTTGTGCATGAGAATACAGTGCCCGGCACAGAACATGACAATACAGTGCACCAGTACCTTGTGCATGAGAATACAGTGCCCGGCACAGAACATAACAATACAGTGCACCAGTACCTTGTGCATGAGAATACAGTGCCCAGCACAGAACATAACAATACAGTGCACCAGGGCCTTGTGCATGAGAATACAGTGCACCAGTACCTTGTGCATGAGAATACAGTGCCCAGCACAGAACATGACAATACAGTGCACCAGTACCTTGTGCATGAGAATACAGTACCCAGCACAGAACATAACAATACAGTGCACCAGGGCCTTGTGCATGAGAATACAGTGCCCGGCACAAAACATAACAATACAGTGCACCAGGGCCTTGTGCATGAGAATACAGTGCACCAGTACCTTGTGCATGAGAATACAGTGCCCAGCACAGAACATGACAATACAGTGCACCAGTACCTTGTGCATGAGAATACAGTGCCCAGCACAGAACGTGACAATACAGTGCACCAGGGCCTTGTGCATGAGAATACAGTGCCCGGCACAAAACATAACAATACAGTGCACCAGGGCCTTGTGCATGAGAATACAGTGCCTAGCACAGAACGTGACAATACAGTGCACCAGGGCCTTGTGCATGAGAATACAGTGCCCAGCACAGAACATAACAATACAGTGCACCAGGGCCTTGTGCATGAGAATACAGTGCCCAGCACAGAACATGACAATACAGTGCACCAGTACCTTGTGCATGAGAATACAGTGCCCGGCACAAAACATAACAATACAGTGCACCAGGGCCTTGTGCATGAGAATACAGTGCCTAGCACAGAACGTGACAATACAGTGCACCAGGGCCTTGTGCATGAGAATACAGTGCCCAGCACAGAACATGACAATACAGTGCACCATTACCTTGTGCATGAGAATACAGTGCCCAGCACAGAACGTGACAATACAGTGCACCAGGGCCTTGTGCATGAGAATACAGTGCCTAGCACAGAACGTGACAATACAGTGCACCAGGGCCTTGTGCATGAGAATACAGTGCCTAGCACAGAACGTGACAATACAGTGAACCAGGGCCTTGTGCATGAGAATACAGTGCCCAGCACAGAACATAACAATACAGTGCACCAGTACCTTGTGCATGAGAATACAGTGCCTAGCACAGAACGTGACAATACAGTGCACCAGGGCCTTGTGCATGAGAATACAGTGCCCAGCACAGAACATGACAATACAGTGCACCAGGGCCTTGTGCATGAGAATACAGTGCCCAGCACAGAACATGACAATACAGTGCACCATTACCTTGTGCATGAGAATACAGTGCCTAGCACAGAACGTGACAATACAGTGCACCAGGGCCTTGTGCATGAGAATACAGTGCCCAGCACAGAACATGACAATACAGTGCACCATTACCTTGTGCATGAGAATACAGTGCCCAGCACAGAACATAACAATACAGTGCACCAGGGCCTTGTGCATGAGAATACAGTGCACCAGTACCTTGTGCATGAGAATACAGTGCCCAGCACAGAACATGACAATACAGTGCACCAGTACCTTGTGCATGAGAATACAGTACCCAGCACAGAACATAACAATACAGTGCACCAGGGCCTTGTGCATGAGAATACAGTGCCCGGCACAAAACATAACAATACAGTGCACCAGGGCCTTGTGCATGAGAATACAGTGCACCAGTACCTTGTGCATGAGAATACAGTGCCCAGCACAGAACATGACAATACAGTGCACCAGTACCTTGTGCATGAGAATACAGTGCCCAGCACAGAACGTGACAATACAGTGCACCAGGGCCTTGTGCATGAGAATACAGTGCCCGGCACAAAACATAACAATACAGTGCACCAGGGCCTTGTGCATGAGAATACAGTGCCTAGCACAGAACGTGACAATACAGTGCACCAGGGCCTTGTGCATGAGAATACAGTGCCCAGCACAGAACATAACAATACAGTGCACCAGGGCCTTGTGCATGAGAATACAGTGCCCAGCACAGAACATGACAATACAGTGCACCAGTACCTTGTGCAGGAGAATACAGTGCCCGGCACAAAACATAACAATACAGTGCACCAGGGCCTTGTGCATGAGAATACAGTGCCTAGCACAGAACGTGACAATACAGTGCACCAGGGCCTTGTGCATGAGAATACAGTGCCCAGCACAGAACATGACAATACAGTGCACCAGTACCTTGTGCATGAGAATACAGTGCCCAGCACAGAACGTGACAATACAGTGCACCAGGGCCTTGTGCATGAGAATACAGTGCCTAGCACAGAACGTGACAATACAGTGAACCAGGGCCTTGTGCATGAGAATACAGTGCCCAGCACAGAACATAACAATACAGTGCACCAGGGCCTTGTGCATGAGAATACAGTGCCTAGCACAGAACATGACAATACAGTGCGCCAGGGCCTTGTGCATGAGAATACAGTGCCCAGCACAGAACATGACAATACAGTGCACCAGGGCCTTGTGCATGAGAATACAGTGCCCAGCACAGAACATAACAATACAGTGCACCAGGGCCTTGTGCATGAGAATACAGTGCCTAGCACAGAACGTGACAATACAGTGCACCAGGGCCTTGTGCATGAGAATACAGTGCCTAGCACAGAACATGACAATACAGTGCACCAGGGCCTTGTGCATGAAGAATACAGTGCCCAGCACAGAACATGACAATACAGTGCACCAGGGCCTTGTGCATGAGAATACAGTGCCCAGCACAGAACATGACAATACAGTGCACCAGTACCTTGTGCATGAGAATACAGTGCCTAGCACAGAACGTGACAATACAGTGCACCATTACCTTGTGCATGAGAATACAGTGCCTAGCACAGAACATAACAATACAGTGCACCAGGGCCTTGTGCATGAGAATACAGTGCCCAGCACAGAACATGACAATACAGTGCACCAGTACCTTGTGCATGAGAATACAGTGCCCAGCACAGAACATGACAATACAGTGCACCAGGGCCTTGTGCATGAGAATACAGTGCCCAGCACAGAACATGACAATACAGTGCACCAGGGCCTTGTGCATGAGAATACAGTGCCCAGCACAGAACATGAGAATACAGTGCACCATTACCTTGTGCATGAGAATACAGTGCCCAGCACAGAACATGACAATACAGTGCACCATTACCTTGTGCATGAGAATACAGTGCCTAGCACAGAACGTGACAATACAGTGCACCAGTACCATGTGCATGAGAATACAGTGCCTAGCACAGAACGTGACAATACAGTGCACCAGGGCCTTGTGCATGAGAATACAGTGCCTAGCACAGAACATGACAATACAGTGCACCAGGGCCTTGTGCATGAGAATACAGTGCCCAGCACAGAACATGACAATACAGTGCACCAGGGCCTTGTGCATGAGAATACAGTGCCCAGCACAGAACATGACAATACAGTGCACCAGGGCCTTGTGCATGAGAATACAGTGCCCAGCACAGAACATGACAATACAGTGCACCATTACCTTGTGCATGAGAATACAGTGCCCAGCACAGAACATGACAATACATTGCACCATTACCTTGTGCATGAGAATACAGTGCCCAGCACAGAACATGACAATACAGTGCACCATTACCTTGTGCATGAGAATACAGTGCCTAGCACAGAACGTGACAATACAGTGCACCAGGGCCTTGTGCATGAGAATACAGTGCCTAGCACAGAACGTGACAATACAGTGCACCAGGGCCTTGTGCATGAGAATACAGTGCCCAGCACAGAACATGACAATACAGTGCACCATTACCTTGTGCATGAGAATACAGTGCCTAGCACAGAACGTGACAATACAGTGCACCAGGGTCTTGTGCATGAGAATACAGTGCCTAGCACAGAACGTGACAATACAGTGCACCAGGGCCTTGTGCATGAGAATACAGTGCCCAGCACAGAACATAACAATACAGTGCACCAGTACCTTGTGCATGAGAATACAGTGCCTAGCACAGAACGTGACAATACAGTGCACCATTACCTTGTGCATGAGAATACAGTGCCTAGCACAGAACGTGACAATACAGTGCACCAGGGCCTTGTGCATGAGAATACAGTGCCCAGCACAGAACATGACAATACAGTGCACCATTACCTTGTGCATGAGAATACAGTGCCCAGCACAGAACATGACAATACAGTGCACCAGGGCCTTGTGCATGAGAATACAGTGCCTAGCACAGAACGTGACAATACAGTGCACCAGGGCCTTGTGCATGAGAATACAGTGCCCAGCACAGAACATGACAATACAGTGCACCATTACCTTGTGCATGAGAATACAGTGCCCAGCACAGAACGTGACAATACAGTGCACCAGGGCCTTGTGCATGAGAATACAGTGCCTAGCACAGAACGTGACAATACAGTGCACCAGGGCCTTGTGCATGAGAATACAGTGCCTAGCACAGAACGTGACAATACAGTGAACCAGGGCCTTGTGCATGAGAATACAGTGCCCAGCACAGAACATAACAATACAGTGCACCAGTACCTTGTGCATGAGAATACAGTGCCTAGCACAGAACGTGACAATACAGTGCACCAGGGCCTTGTGCATGAGAATACAGTGCCCAGCACAGAACATGACAATACAGTGCACCAGGGCCTTGTGCATGAGAATACAGTGCCCAGCACAGAACATGACAATACAGTGCACCATTACCTTGTGCATGAGAATACAGTGCCTAGCACAGAACGTGACAATACAGTGCACCAGGGCCTTGTGCATGAGAATACAGTGCCCAGCACAGAACATGACAATACAGTGCACCATTACCTTGTGCATGAGAATACAGTGCCCAGCACAGAACATAACAATACAGTGCACCAGGGCCTTGTGCATGAGAATACAGTGCACCAGTACCTTGTGCATGAGAATACAGTGCCCAGCACAGAACATGACAATACAGTGCACCAGTACCTTGTGCATGAGAATACAGTACCCAGCACAGAACATAACAATACAGTGCACCAGGGCCTTGTGCATGAGAATACAGTGCCCGGCACAAAACATAACAATACAGTGCACCAGGGCCTTGTGCATGAGAATACAGTGCACCAGTACCTTGTGCATGAGAATACAGTGCCCAGCACAGAACATGACAATACAGTGCACCAGTACCTTGTGCATGAGAATACAGTGCCCAGCACAGAACGTGACAATACAGTGCACCAGGGCCTTGTGCATGAGAATACAGTGCCCGGCACAAAACATAACAATACAGTGCACCAGGGCCTTGTGCATGAGAATACAGTGCCTAGCACAGAACGTGACAATACAGTGCACCAGGGCCTTGTGCATGAGAATACAGTGCCCAGCACAGAACATAACAATACAGTGCACCAGGGCCTTGTGCATGAGAATACAGTGCCCAGCACAGAACATGACAATACAGTGCACCAGTACCTTGTGCATGAGAATACAGTGCCCGGCACAAAACATAACAATACAGTGCACCAGGGCCTTGTGCATGAGAATACAGTGCCTAGCACAGAACGTGACAATACAGTGCACCAGGGCCTTGTGCATGAGAATACAGTGCCCAGCACAGAACATGACAATACAGTGCACCATTACCTTGTGCATGAGAATACAGTGCCCAGCACAGAACGTGACAATACAGTGCACCAGGGCCTTGTGCATGAGAATACAGTGCCTAGCACAGAACGTGACAATACAGTGCACCAGGGCCTTGTGCATGAGAATACAGTGCCTAGCACAGAACGTGACAATACAGTGAACCAGGGCCTTGTGCATGAGAATACAGTGCCCAGCACAGAACATAACAATACAGTGCACCAGGGCCTTGTGCATGAGAATACAGTGCCTAGCACAGAACATGACAATACAGTGCACCAGGGCCTTGTGCATGAGAATACAGTGCCCAGCACAGAACATGACAATACAGTGCACCAGGGCCTTGTGCATGAGAATACAGTGCCCAGCACAGAACATAACAATACAGTGCACCAGGGCCTTGTGCATGAGAATACAGTGCCTAGCACAGAACGTGACAATACAGTGCACCAGGGCCTTGTGCATGAGAATACAGTGCCTAGCACAGAACATGACAATACAGTGCACCAGGGCCTTGTGCATGAGAATACAGTGCCCAGCACAGAACATGACAATACAGTGCACCAGGGCCTTGTGCATGAGAATACAGTGCCCAGCACAGAACATGACAATACAGTGCACCAGTACCTTGTGCATGAGAATACAGTGCCTAGCACAGAACGTGACAATACAGTGCACCATTACCTTGTGCATGAGAATACAGTGCCTAGCACAGAACATAACAATACAGTGCACCAGGGCCTTGTGCATGAGAATACAGTGCCCAGCACAGAACATGACAATACAGTGCACCAGTACCTTGTGCATGAGAATACAGTGCCCAGCACAGAACATGACAATACAGTGCACCAGGGCCTTGTGCATGAGAATACAGTGCCCAGCACAGAACATGACAATACAGTGCACCAGGGCCTTGTGCATGAGAATACAGTGCCCAGCACAGAACATGACAATACAGTGCACCATTACCTTGTGCATGAGAATACAGTGCCCAGCACAGAACATGACAATACAGTGCACCATTACCTTGTGCATGAGAATACAGTGCCCAGCACAGAACATGACAATACAGTGCACCAGTACCTTGTGCATGAGAATACAGTGCCCAGCACAGATCATGACAATACAGTGCACCAGTACCTTGTGCATGAGAATACAGTGCCCAGCACAGAACGTGACAATACAGTGCACCAGTACCATGTGCATGAGAATACAGTGCCTAGCACAGAACGTGACAATACAGTGCACCAGGGCCTTGTGCATGAGAATACAGTGCCTAGCACAGAACATGACAATACAGTGCACCAGGGCCTTGTGCATGAGAATACAGTGCCCAGCACAGAACATGACAATACAGTGCACCAGGGCCTTGTGCATGAGAATACAGTGCCCAGCACAGAACATAACAATACAGTGCACCAGGGCCTTGTGCATGAGAATACAGTGCCTAGCACAGAACGTGACAATACAGTGCACCAGGGCCTTGTGCATGAGAATACAGTGCCAAGCACAGAACATGACAATACAGTGCACCAGGGCCTTGTGCATGAGAATACAGTGCCCAGCACAGAACATGACAATACAGTGCACCAGGGCCTTGTGCATGAGAATACAGTGCCCAGCACAGAACATGACAATACAGTGCACCAGTACCTTGTGCATGAGAATACAGTGCCTAGCACAGAACGTGACAATACAGTGCACCATTACCTTGTGCATGAGAATACAGTGCCTAGCACAGAACATAACAATACAGTGCACCAGGGCCTTGTGCATGAGAATACAGTGCCCAGCACAGAACATGACAATACAGTGCACCAGTACCTTGTGCATGAGAATACAGTGCCCAGCACAGAACATGACAATACAGTGCACCAGGGCCTTGTGCATGAGAATACAGTGCCCAGCACAGAACATGACAATACAGTGCACCAGGGCCTTGTGCATGAGAATACAGTGCCCAGCACAGAACATGACAATACAGTGCACCATTACCTTGTGCATGAGAATACAGTGCCCAGCACAGAACATGACAATACAGTGCACCATTACCTTGTGCATGAGAATACAGTGCCTAGCACAGAACGTGACAATACAGTGCACCAGTACCATGTGCATGAGAATACAGTGCCTAGCACAGAACGTGACAATACAGTGCACCAGGGCCTTGTGCATGAGAATACAGTGCCTAGCACAGAACATGACAATACAGTGCACCAGGGCCTTGTGCATGAGAATACAGTGCCCAGCACAGAACATGACAATACAGTGCACCAGGGCCTTGTGCATGAGAATACAGTGCCCAGCACAGAACATGACAATACAGTGCACCAGGGCCTTGTGCATGAGAATACAGTGCCCAGCACAGAACATGACAATACAGTGCACCATTACCTTGTGCATGAGAATACAGTGCCCAGCACAGAACATGACAATACATTGCACCATTACCTTGTGCATGAGAATACAGTGCCCAGCACAGAACATGACAATACAGTGCACCATTACCTTGTGCATGAGAATACAGTGCCTAGCACAGAACGTGACAATACAGTGCACCAGGGCCTTGTGCATGAGAATACAGTGCCCAGCACAGAACGTGACAATACAGTGCACCAGGGCCTTGTGCATGAGAATACAGTGCCCAGCACAGAACATGACAATACAGTGCACCATTACCTTGTGCATGAGAATACAGTGCCTAGCACAGAACGTGACAATACAGTGCACCAGGGTCTTGTGCATGAGAATACAGTGCCCAGCACAGAACATAACAATACAGTGCACCAGGGTCTTGTGCATGAGAATACAGTGCCTAGCACAGAACGTGACAATACAGTGCACCAGGGCCTTGTGCATGAGAATACAGTGCCCAGCACAGAACATAACAATACAGTGCACCAGGGCCTTGTGCATGAGAATACAGTGCCCAGCACAGAACATAACAATACAGTGCACCAGGGTCTTGTGCATGAGAATACAGTGCCCAGCACAGAACATAACAATACAGTGCACCAGGGTCTTGTGCATGAGAATACAGTGCCTAGCACAGAACGTGACAATACAGTGCACCAGGGCCTTGTGCATGAGAATACAGTGCCCAGCACAGAACATAACAATACAGTGCACCAGTACCTTGTGCATGAGAATACAGTGCCTAGCACAGAACGTGACAATACAGTGCACCATTACCTTGTGCATGAGAATACAGTGCCTAGCACAGAACGTGACAATACAGTGCACCAGGGCCTTGTGCATGAGAATACAGTGCCCAGCACAGAACATGACAATGCAGTGCCCAGCACAGAACAGTGCACGAGAAAACAGGGCACCAGGACACAGTGTGCAAGAAAGCAACACAACACTAGTACACAACGCACAATACAATCATTGAGTGTATTAACTAGTGTAGTCTCTCAGAGATATACAAATTGTTGAAAATTTAAAGAACAGATAGTGGTTATCCTTTTTACGTTAGTACTTTTGATCTAGCGTAACAACTTACTGTCAAAGCCGAACACCTACTGTGGTTATTTATACACCATATCATTGCTACATTCAAATACAATAAATTACTTAAACACTGTGTCGTACTAACAGTAGGCTTCTCTTTTATACATCATTCGGATACATTGCAGTATTTAACCAATGTTATTTGAATTGCACTTGATATTATACTGATATTATTTATGTGCAACTGTGGTTTCGTTATCTTTACTCATAGTATGTTGCATATACCCTGAGATATATTGAAACCAGTATTCTATACTATATTATATTGGGCCATTAGTTATCCATCATCTCAATGATTCATCCCTCTAGGATTAATCTCTACCCCTTTTTGTTTTTAATGTTCATGTCTTTATTTTTACCTTTAAATAATAAAGTTTGACATTTTATCGCCGTTTCCCCTAAGGGAAATCATTTTTCTGTCTTCTTATGCATACATGTTTACTATTAATATTTGTTACTATTAACTATCAAAAACACGGCTATTATAGAGATGACGAGTGCTATCAGCTACACACTTTTAAAGTAGGGTCATAGCGATGCCAGATTTTGCGCTAGTTTTTTATTCCATATACGGCGTAACATAGAAGTTACGCTCGTATATTTCACCCGTCGGACGTAGTTTTTCTACCCATAGGCTAACATATAAAAGCAGCGCAATTTGGTATCCAATATCCAGCGCAAGGCCTTACGTGGGAAAATGGAGAAATCTTACTCCATTTTCACCTCACCATAAAATGCACCAGTAGCAGGCCTTGCGCTGAGTATGGGAGCACGGTAACTCCCTAAAATGCCTGCAAAAAAAAACTAACACCTAACGCATGCGCAATGTCTATCTACCTGTCAACCGCAATCCCCCACCGCAATACCTAATAAAGTGTTTAACCCCTAAACTGCCGCTCTCGGACCCCGCCGCCACCTACATTAAATGTATTAACCCCTAATCTGACCCCCCTACACCGCCGCCACCTACATTAAATTTATTAACCCCTAATCTGACCCCCCTACACCGCCGCCACCTATGTTAAATGTATTAACCCCTAATCTGACACCCCTACACCGCCGCCACCTAGATTAAATTTATTAACCCCTAATCTGACCCCCCTACACCGCCACCACCTACATTAAATTTATTAACCCTTAATCTGACCCCCCTACACCGCCGCCACCTACATTAAATTTATTAACTCCTAATCTGACCCCCCTACAACGCCGCCACCTACATTAAATGTATTACCCCTAAACCTAAGTCTAACCCTAACACCCCCCTAACTTAATTCTTATTTAAATAAATCGAAATAATATTAATATTATTAACTAAATTATTCCTATTTAAAACTAAATACTTACCTATAAAATAAACCCTAAGATAGCTACACAATATAATTAATAATTACATAGTAGCTATTTTAGGGTTTATATTTATTTTACAGGTAACTTTGTGTTTATTTTTAACTAGGTACAATAGCTATTAAATAGTTAATAACTATTTAATAGCTACCTAGTTAAAATAATTACAAAATTACCTGTAAAATATATATATATATATATATATATATATATATATATATATATATATATATATATATATATATATGATTTGAATAGCCAATAGAATAAGAGCTACTGACATTCTATTGGCTATTCAAATCAGCCAATAGAATTGCAGTAGCTCTCATCCGATTGGCTGATTTGAATTTGAAGGCTCAAATCAGCCAATAGGAATTCAAGGGACTCCATTTTTAATCGCGTACCTTGAATTCCTATTCAGTGTACGGCGGAGATCGTATGAAGAGGATCCTCCACGCTCCATGGCTCCGCGGTCGCCGGTCTTCAGTTCCAGAGTCGCCGATCTTCAGTTCCAGCGTCGCCTGTCTTCAGTTCCAGAGTGGACGGTCTTCAGCTCCGCGGTCATCGGTGTTCAACTCCTCCGCTCCGTGCCGGCTGGTTCCTGGAAGAAGAAGAGGTCGCCGCTTGGAAGAAGACTTCACCGCCTGGAACAGGACCTTCTCCGCCAGTCTTCAGGATAGGTAAGGACCACTTGAGGGTTAGACTTAGTTTTTTTAAAGGGGGGATCGGGTGGGTTTTAGAGTAGGGGTGTGTGGGTGGTGGGTTGTAATGTGGGGGGGGTTGTTCTTTTTTTTACAGGTAAAAGAGCTGATTACTTTGGGGCTATTTGTAATTTAGTTTAGGATAGGGAATTTTATTATTTTGGGGGGCTTTTTTATTTTTTTAGGGGGCTTAGATTAGGTGTAATTAGATTAAACTTCTTGTAATATTTTTTTTATTTTTTGTAATTTAGTGTTTGTTTTTTTGTAATATAGTTTAGTTTATTTAATTGTATTTTATTTTAGCTAATTGTAGTTAATTTATTTAATTAATTTATTGATAGTGTAGTGTTAGGTGTATTTGTAACTTAGGTTAGGATTAATTTTACAGGTAATTTTGTAATTATTTTAACTAGGTAGCTATTAAATAGTTATTAACTATTTAATAGCTATTGTACCTAGCTAAAATAAATACAAAGTTACCTGTAAAATAAATATAAACCCTAAAATAGCTACAATGTAATTATTAATTATATTGTAGCTATTTTAGGGTTTATTTTATAGGTAAGTATTTAGTTTTAAATAGGAATAATTTAGTTAATATTAATATTATTTAGATTTATTTAACTAATAATTAAGTTAGGGGGGTGTTAGGGTTAGACAGGTTTAGGGGGTAATACATTTAATGTAGGTGGCGGCGGTGTAGGGGGGTCAGATTAGTTGTTGCTATATTTAATGTAGGTGGCGGCGGTGTAGGGGGGGTCAGATTAGATGTTAATAAATTTAATGTAGGTGGCGGCGGTGTAGGGGGGTCAGATTAGGGGTTAATAAATTTAATGTAGGTGGCGGCGGTGTAGGGGGTCAGATTAGGGGTTAATATATTTAATGTAGGTGGCGGCGGTGTAGGGGGGTCAGATTAGGGGTTAATGTATTTCATGTAGGTGGCGGCGGTGTAGGGGGATCAGATTAGGGGTTAATATATTTCATGTAGGTGGCGTCGGTGTAGGGGATCAGATTAGGGGTTAATAAATTTAATGTAGGTGGGGGCGGGGTCCGGGAGCGGCGGTTTAGGGGTTAAACACTTTATTTAGGTGCGTTGGGGTTCGGGAGCGGGGGTTTAGGGGTTAATACTAGGATAGGTTTATTGCGGTGTGGGCTATGGCAGTTTAGGGGTTAATAATTAGGCTTATTGCGTTGTGGGGGGTTTTTGGTCTAGGGGTTAATACATTTATTGTTAGGAGTGAGAGGGGGGATTGCGGATAGAGGGGTATACGTGTCAGGCTATTTTTGGGAGGCGTGTTAGACAGTTACGGTAGATTTAATATTTTAGTTAGTTTTTTTAGGCGCCGGCAGTTTCTAAAGTGCGAGGTGAAACTACGGGCGGCGTGGGTTCCCTCGCTTGCGCCGAAAACTATGCCGTATATCAGATCGTGCCCCAGGTGTCTGCACAACAGGACAGTGATTCACTGATAACTCTTTTACAAATACCAAAGCACAAACTCAGTTTCACAGCATCATTTTTCTATTGGAGCTCTTACACAAGACAGGAAAGATTGTGAAACAGCAAAGCATCTGGCTCACATCTGGACTTAAGGCTTTGGGGGAAAATATCTGTTTATGGTAATGCATGAGATGTTTGTGACTGTATGTTTCTATATGGTGTGTGTGTGTGTATTCTGGTCTCTGTATGTGTCTATATGGTGTGTGTGTGTATTCTGGTGTCTGTATGTTTCTATATGGTGTGTGTGTATACTGGTGTCTGTATGTGTCTATATGGTGTGTGTATACTGGTGTCTGTATGTGTCTATATGGTGTGTGTGTATACTGATGTCTGTATATAGTGTGTGCATACTGGTGTCTGTATGTGTCTATATGGTTTGTGTGTGTATACTGGTGTCTGTATGTGTCTATATTGTGTGTGTGTTTACTGGTGTCTGTATGTGTCTATATAGTGTGTGTGTGTATACTGGTGTCTGTATGTGTCTATATTGTGTGTGTATACTGGTGTCTGTAT
>NC_069505.1:441802141-441827141 GCF_027579735.1 Bombina bombina | reverse complement strand
CAGAGATAATCACAGGTGATCAGTGTGAGTGGTACACCAGATTAAGAGTGTAAACTAGTGAAACAGAATAAGCCTAAATACAACTATAACAAGTGCATCAAGCAAGAAATTAATAAACAATAGTACAAACAATAATGTTCAAAAAATAGTGTGTCAAAAAATATAGAAAAATGCACTGCAGTGCAAAAAGAGGGTCAAATAGTAAGTGAGTGCAAATGGATATAACAAATGCTAGCTACTAATCCAGTGAGGTAAAGATATAATTAAATAAAATACACAATTTGCAATAACATAAAAAATATATAAAATATGTTCCAAAAAAGTGTTCCAAAAAGTTGATCAACAAATGTTAGTGAAGAACAAAAATAAGTCAATCAAAACAAAACAAAAAAAAAATGAGAAAAAAAAATGGGTGATGAAAAACAAGGTGAAAGTGAGGAAATTGGTTCCTTCAATATTAGTTACTTTAACAGATCCAAATTCCTGAGTGTGGTAGCTGAAGTAGCTGATTGGATCCTAGCACCTGTCAGCTGCTCCTATGGTATCCTAAAAAGTGTCCCTGAAAAAAAGAAATTCACAACATAGTGTATCCAATATGAAAAAGAAGTAAAGATTAAAATAATGCTTACCAATATGTCAACGCGTTTCTGCCCTCAAAAAAGGGCCTTTCTCAAGACTTTGAGTCTTGAGAAAGGCCCTTTTTTGAGGGCAGAAACGTGTTGACATATTGGTAAGCATAATTTTAATCTTTACTTCATTCTCATATTGGATACAGTCTTGAGAAAGGCCCTTTTTTGAGGGCAGAAACGCGTTGACATATTGGTAAGCATTATTTTAATCTTTACTTCATTTTCATATTGGATACACTATGTTGTGAATTTCTTTTTTTCAGGGACACTTTTTAGGATACCATAGGAGCAGCTGACAGGTGCTAGGATCCAATCAGCTACTTCAGCTACCACACTCAGGAATTTGGATCTGTTAAAGTAACTAATATTGAAGGAACCAATTTCCTCACTTTCACCTTGTTTTTCATCACCCATTTTTTTTTCTCATTTTTTTTTCTTTTTTTTTTCTTGGTTTTGATTGACTTATTTTTGTTCTTCACTAACATTTGTTGATCAACTTTTTGGAACACTTTTTTGGAACATATTTTATATATTTTTTATGTTATTGCAAATTGTGCATTTTATTTAATTATATATTTACCTTACTGGATTAGTAGCTAGCATTTGTTATATCCATTTGCACTCACTTACTATTGACCCTCTTTTTGCACTGCAGTGCATTTTTCTATATTTTTTGACACACTATTTTTTGAACATTATTGTTTGTACTATTGTTTATTAATTTCTTGCTTGATGCACTTGTTATAGTTGTACTTAGGCTTATTCTGTTTCACTAGTTTACACTCTTAATCTGGTGTACCACTCACACTGATCACCTGTGATTATCTCTGTTTTTATTGTAATTATCAGCTTTAGCCGCTCCTGCAAGATATTCCTGTTTTTGTAATTTTATCTATATGTGTTTTTTAGATTTTTTACTGATGCTTTTTAACATGGTTCATTAAATAATCTTCTTTTATCTCTCTGTGAGTATATTTATCCCTTGGCCTCTTGTTGGCGCTGTATTCACTTCTTACTACTTGTGCATATTTTTTGGAGGTTGGTTAGGATCTCTGTTTGGATAAAGCTTGGGGATTACCTTAGCGCTTGTACACTACCCCCTTTTTCACTGCGACGGTTTAAGGGTTAATATGTTTATTATAGTGGCAGCAATGTCGGGAGTGGCAGATTAGGGGTTAATAATTTTATTTAAGTGTTTGCGATGCGGGAGGGCCTCAGTTTAGGGGTTAATAGGTAGTTTATGGGTGTTAGTGTACTTTTTAACACTTTAGTTATGAGTTTTATGCTACAGCTTTGTAGTGCAAAACTCATAACTACTGGCTTTAGAATGCGTTACGAATCTTGCGGGATAGGCTGTACCGCTCACTTTTTGGCCTCCCAGAAAAAGCTTGTAATATCGGCGCTATGGAAGTCCCATTGAAAAAAGACTTTACGCAAATTGCGTAAGTTAATTTGCGTTAAGGTCAAAAAAGTGTGCGGTGCTCCTAAACCTGCAAGGCTTGTAATACCAGTGGTAGTGAAAAAGCAGCGTTATGAGCCTTAACGCTGCTTTTTTACTCATAACGCAAAACTCGTAATGTAGCCGATAATATTTCAGACAAGCTTTCGAGAGTTTTCCTCTCTTCCTCAGGTCTGAAGCAATACTGATCAATCTGATATAGATACACATCACATACAACAAATGGGAGGGAGGGGGGGTGAGAGGGGTGTCATAAAAAGCAGAGAATGTGTCTGAAGGAGAAAATAGCTGAGAATAGCCAGAAAGAATAAATAAACAGATGTAAATAGGCAAGATGAGAGCTAAAACAAAAGGAAAAAGAAACCAATATAGGACAATAAGATGAGAGATTATAGAAAGTTTTGGTAGTGTGTGAGAAAGCCAGAGTCTACATTAAGTCCTTCATTTCTGGTGTTGAAATTTTTGATTATTTTCATCTCAAACATCTTTTGTTCATGAGAGTCTTTGAAATTCCTTTTAAGAATGTTAATCCTGAGGTTAAGGATGGAGTGACCAGTCTGGGTGAAGTGATGACCAACAGGGGTACAATATTCATTTTCCTTGTGGTTTTTGATTGAGTGTCTGTGTAGATTCATTCTGAGATGCAGCTTTAGGCCAGTTTCTCCAATGTAGCAACCTCTGTCACACGCTCTACACTGTATCATGTACACCACATTAGCAGATGGGCACGAATAGGATCCTTTAATATTGTATGACGTGTTATTGTGTCTGGCTGTGTTGTTGTCACATATATGTTGTGTTATTGTGTCTGGCTGTATTGAATGCTAGTATGGGGGGTTCAAACAACCGCCTAACCCATTGTACCCCTGTTGGTCATCACATCTACATGGCCCCTCTTGCCGCCATCGTCCGACGCCACGACCTCAACATCGTCTCCTACGACGACAACACCCAGTTAATCATCTCACTCACCCGAGATCCCACCACCGCCAAAAAGAACGTCCACGAAGGCCTGACAGCAGTCGCCGCCTGGATGAAGGACAACCGGCTCAAACTGAACACAGACAAAACTGAAGTCCTCCTCCTCGGACCCAATAAATCTGCATGGGACAACTCCTGGTGGCCCACAGCCCATGGTCACCCTCCAACCCCAACCGACCACGCACAAAATCTAGGCTTCATCCTGGACTCCTCACTCTCCATGGACCGACAAATCAATGCCATCACCTCAACATGCTTCCACATTCTCCACCTGCTACGAAAAATCTTCAAGTTGATACCTACCGAAACCAAGAAAAGTCACCCACGCCCTCGTCAGCAGCTGGTTAGACTACGGCAACGCACTCTATGCCGGCTCCACCATCAAACTCCAAAAGAGACTCTAACGTATCCAGAACGCCTCAGCCAGACTCATCCTTGACATCCCCCCTCCAATGCCACATCACCGAACACCTAAGGAACCTTCACTGGCTCCCCATCAACAAGAGAATCCCCTTCAAGCTCCTTAACCACGCGTTCTTTGCCCTACACAACATCGGACCTGAATACCTCAACCACCGTGTAAATTTCTACACCCCCGCCAGACAACTCTGATCGGCCGACCAAGCACTCGCTGTCATCCCCCGCATTAGCAAATCCACAGCGGGTGGAAGATCCTTCTCCCACATGGCAGCAAAGACATGGAACACCCTCCCGCTTCACCTCAGACAATCCACCTCCCTTACAAAGTTCAGAAAGGACCTCAAAACCTGGCTCTTCGACTGAATGCCCCTCTCCTCCCCCCTCCCCCCCTTTCTCCTATCCCCTTTCCCCTTTACCTTAGCGCCTTGAGACCCTCACGGGTGATTAGTTCGCGCTCTATAAGTACCCAATAGATAGATAGATAGATAGATAGATAGATAGATAGACAGAGATTGGTCCGCAGCAAATTAACCACAGAACAGAAGCTTACACAGAATGACACTGCACAATGCAACAAATCACTCTGCAAACGGTGTCAACATATATGTGACAACAACACAGCCAGACACAATAACACAACATATATGTGACAACAACACAGCCAGACACAATAACACAACATATATGTGACAACAACACAGCCAGACACAATAACACAACATATATGTGACAACAACACAGCCAGACACAATAACACAACATATATGTGACAACAACACAGCCAGACACAACAACGCATCATATAATATTAAAGGATCCTATTCGTGCCCATCTGCTAATGTGGTGTACATGATACAGTGTACAGCGTGTGACAAAGGTTGCTACATTGGAGAAACTGGCCTAAAGCTGCATCTCAGAATGAATCTACACAGACACTCGATCAAAAACCACAAGGAAAATGAATATTGTACCCCTGTTGGTCATCACTTCACCCAGACTGGTCACTCCATCCTTAAAGGGACAGTACACTGTAAAATTGTTTTTCCATTAATGTATTTTAAATGACTTGTTATACCAACTGCAGAGTATAAAATATTTGAGAAATTCTATTTTCATGCTAATTTGTGTATATGAAGTAGCTGATTTTGTGCTTTGAAACCACAGCCTATTACAATGGGTTGAACTTAAAGGTGATATCAGATCTCATTATGTTATCACTTTGTGTACACACACTTGCTTCCTTATCATTTATTTGGCTGGAACACCAAAGCTCAATACATAGAGAGAACAATGGAAAATGATCATTTTATTACTTAACTATCCTGCATCCCACTGAGAGAGGGGCTCCTGGAGGCGGTGCAAAGCTAGCCGGAAGGAGCTTTGACCACAGAGGAAGAGGCCCAGGGGTTAGGTTAGGAGGAGCTAGGGGCTGAGCGGGGGAGGTTATTTAGCTTGGGGCTGAGCGGGAAAGCCAGCAGTTGCTAGAAAAATTTACAGTGGAAGCATCTCCCTCCTACCTGTCCCTAGTTTTTTGATGGTTATTGTTTTATGATGGTCGTTGTCACAGTATGGGGCGGGGGTGCTAGCCCTTACAATTACAGCAGGTTATGGCCAATTGTTAATGCGGAGGTATTTTGTATTCCCATGGGGGGGGATTCAAGTTGGGGGTCTCTAAGGGCAAGGGGTTCCTTAGAGGCTTATGTGTTATTATTGACGGGCTCAATCACTTGCACGGTTGGGTCCATTGTTGGAATGACGGCCAGAGATATAAAGAAATAAGTAGGGACTAGCACCGCTGTTTTTTTGAGTATGTTATATATACAATGTGGTTGCAATATTTGTACTGTTATTTATTGAAGTTATTAAAGTTATTAAAGTTTCTAAAATTATTTATTAAAATAAAGGAGCTGCGGCCAATTTGCACCAACGCTAAGTCTAGTGTCTTTATTTGTATTGTTGTGTGTTATGAAAATATTAATGGTGTGTTGTATATGAAAGGGACGGAGCTTGACGAAATAGCAGGTCATGTAATCTCTTCTGCTGGCTGTGTATACTTAGGCTATTCAATAGCCTATACTCCAGTATTAATTTGTTCAGTATAGGTGGCGATACCACAGGCTAAATCAGCTATTTCAAATGCTGAAATAGGAGTAAAGGAGCTACTTGTAACCAATTTAATACACTCTAGCAGGTTAAAAGGATCATTGGGAATAATTTAAAGGGGAGAACATTTTTGGGTGAACTGCCCCTTTAACCTCAGGATTAAAGTTCTTAAAGGGAATTTCAAAGACTCTCATGAACGAAAGACGTTTGAGATGAAAATTATCACACATTTCAATACCAGAAATGAAGGACTTAATGTAGACTCTGGTTTTCTCACACACTACCATAACTTTCTATAATCTCTCATTTTATTGTCCTATATTGGTTTCTTTTTCCTTTTGTTTTTCCTCTCATCTGGCCTATTTACTCTTCTGTGTTTATTTACTGGCTATTCTCAGCTATTTTCTCCTTCAGACACATACTCTGCTTTTTATGACACCCCCTCTCACCCCCCTCCCTCTCTTCCATTTGTTTTATGTGATGTGTATCTATATCAGATTGATGAGTATTGCTTCAGACCTGAGGAAGAGAGGAAAACTCTTGAAAGCTTGTCTTTCAAATATTATGTTAGTCCAATAAAAAAAGGTATCACTTCATACTGCAATACTTTATTTTTTGAGCATCTTATCTACTGGACTAACACGGCTAATACAATCTTCACTATATATATATATATATATATATATATATATATATATGTATGTGTGTATATGTATATTTATATATATATATATGTGTGTGTATCTATATACGTGCGGTCATAGAAGGCAGGTGAAGCAGCGCCTCACCTGTCCTATGTGCGTAAATTACACTTTTTTTTAATAATGTTTAATTAAAAAATATATATATATATTTTTAAGTTTTTATATTAAAAAAATTGTATTCCAAGGGACCCCCAACCCCCCTACCCCCTGCCGCCAGCATGCAAACATTGCAAAGTAAAAAAACAAGTAAGTAGCATCATATCCATATGTGCAAGGAGAGGCTATGAGCCGTTTGGCTCCCCTCCATTTGCGCAATATGAATGTCTTAGTGCCAATCAGCGCTCGCCTCTTTCTTTCGTCATCAAGGAGATCTCTTCTGGGCATCGGGCGGGATGATGAAGAGAGAGTGCTGAGTGAGCAAGCAGTGACGTGTGGGTGAGACGGTGAGGAGGACACACACACTGTCACTGTGAGGACTTGGGAGTGGGGGGCAGCCGCGGGCAAGCCTTTAAGTGGGGGAAGTAGGTACTAGTGATTTTAATGGTGGTTCGGTTCCAATATGTTGGGTAAAGGCAGGGTATACTTTGGCTGATCGACAATGTTGTTTAGAATTTGTTTACATACTAAACTTACTGTTTCAGTAGTTAAGTTATTTGGTTAGGTGTCATTTTTTCACTTGACATCACGTGTTTTAAGTTAACTTTGTACCTATGTTGTGTGCCCTATAATTTTCTAATTTTCTGAACTTCTGTTGACTGCAGCCTCAGATCCCATCTGTGACTGTCCTAGTGGGAATTAGAATGACTCATTCCACTAGGACAGATGGGATCTATCTAACTAAGGCAGCAGAAATTCAGAAAATTAAAAAAAAGATAGGGTGAGATGTCAGTGTATGTGAGTATCCTCAGTCCTAGAGGTATCAATGTATGTGTGTATCCTCAGTCCTAGAGGTTTCAGTGTATGTGTATAACCTCAGTCCTACTGATATCAGTGTATGTGTGTATCCTCAGTCCTAGAGGTATCAGTGTATGTGTGTATCCTCAGTCCTAGAGGTGTCAGTGTATGTGTGTATCCTCAGTCCTAGAGGTGTCAGTGTATGTGTGTATCCTCAGTCCTAGAGGTGCCAGTGTATGTGTATAACCTCAGTCCTACTGATATCAGTGTATGTGTGTATCCTCAGTCCTAGAGGTGTCAGTGTATGTGTATCCTCAGTCCTAGAGGTGTCAGTGTATGTGTATCCTCAGTCCTAGATGTGTCAGTGTATGTGTGTATCCTCAGTCCTAGAGGTGTCAGTGTATGTGTGTATCCTCAGTCCTAGAGGTGTCAGTGTATGTGTATCCTCAGTCCTAGAGGTGTCAGTGTATGTGTATCCTCAGTCCTAGAGGTGTCAGTGTATGTGTGTATCCTCAGTCCTAGAGGTGCCAGTGTATGTGTATAACCTCAGTCCTACTGATATCAGTGTATGTGTGTATCCTCAGTCCTAGAGGTATCAGTGTATGTGTGTATCCTCAGTCCTAGAGGTATCAGTGTATGTGTGTATCCTCAGTCCTAGAGGTGTTAGTGTATGTGTGTATCCTCAGTCCTAGAGGTGTCAGTGTATGTGTGTATCCTCAGTCCTAGAGGTGCCAGTGTATGTGTATAACCTCAGTCCTACTGATATCAGTGTATGTGTGTATCCTCAGTACTAGAGAAGTCAGTGTATGTGTATCCTCAGTCCTAGAGGTGTCAGTGTATGTGTATCCTCAGTCCTAGAGGTGTCAGTGTATGTGTGTATCCTCAGTCCTAGAGGTGTCAGTGTATGTGTGTATCCTCACTCCTAGAGGTGTCAGTGTGTGTGTATCCTCACTCCTAGAGGTGTCAGTGAATGTGTATCCTCAGTCCTAGAGGTGTCAGTGTATGTGTGTATCCTCAGTCCTAGAGGTGCCAGTGTATGTGTATAACCTCAGTCCTACTGATATCAGTGTATGTGTGTATCCTCAGTCCTAGAGGTTTCAGTGTATGTGTGTATCCTCAGTCCTAGAGGTGTCAGTGTATGTGTGTATCCTCAGTCCTAGAGGTGCCAGTGTATGTGTATAACCTCAGTCCTACTGATATCAGTGTATGTGTGTATCCTCAGTACTAGAGGTGTCAGTGTATGTGTATCCTCAGTCCTAGAGGTGTCAGTGTATGTGTATCCTCAGTCCTAGAGGTGTCAGTGTATGTGTATTCTCAGTCCTAGAGGTGTCAGTGTATGTGTGTATCCTCAGTCCTAGAGGTGTAAGTGTATGTGTATTCTCAGTCCTAGAGGTGTCAGTGTATGTGTGTATCCTCAGTCCTAGAGGTGCCAGTGTATGTGTATAACCTCAGTCCTACTGATATCAGTGTATGTGTGTATCCTCAGTACTAGAGGTGTCAGTGTATGTGTATCCTCAGTGCTAGAGGTGTCAGTGTATGTGTATCCTCAGTCCTAGAGGTGTCAGTGTATGTGTGTATCCTCAGTCCTAGAGGTGTCAGTGTATGTGTGTATCCTCAGTCCTAGAGGTGTCAGTGTATGTGTATCCTCAGTCCTAGAGGTGTCAGTGTATGTGTATCCTCAGTCCTAGAGGTGTCAGTGTATGTGTGCATCCTCAGTCCTAGAGGTATCAGTGTATGTGTGTATCCTCAGTCCTACTGATATCAGTGTATGTGTGTATCCTCAGTACTAGAGGTGTCAGTGTATGTGTATCCTCAGTCATAGAGGTGTCATTGTATGTGTATCCTCAGTCCTAGAGGTGTCAGTGTATGTGTCTATCCTCAGTCCTAGAGGTGTCAGTGTATGTGTGTATCCTCAGTCCTAGAGGTGTCAGTGTATGTGTATATCCTCAGACCTAGAGGTGTCTGTGTATGTGTGTATCCTCAGTCCTAGAGCTGTCAGTGTATGTGTGTATCCTCAGTCCTAGAGGTGTCAGTGTATGTGTATATCCTCAGTCCTAGAGGTGTCTGTGTATGTGTGTATCCTCAGTCCTAGAGGTATCAGTGTATGTGTGTATCATCAGTCCTAGAGGTGTCTGTGTATGTGTATCCTCAGTCCCAGAGGTGTCAGTGTATGTGTGTATCCTCAGTCCTAGAGGTGTCAGTGTATGTGTGTATCCTCAGTCCTAAAGGTGTTAGTGTATGTGTGTATCCTCAGTCCTGGAGGTGTCAGTGTATGTGTTGTATCCTCAGTCCTAGAGGTGTCAGTCTATGTGTGTATCCTCAGTTCTAGAGGTGTCAGTGTATGTGTATCCTCCGTACTAGAGGTGTCAGTGTATGTGTATCCTCCGTCCTAGAGGTGTCAGTGTATGTGTGTATCCTCAGTCCTAAAGGTGTCAGTGTATGTGTGTATCCTCTGTCCTGGAGGTGTCAGTGTATGTGTTGTATCCTCAGTCCTAGAGGTATCAGTGTATGTGTGTATCCTCAGTCCTAGAGGTGTCTGTGTATGTGTATCCTCAGTCCTAGAGGTGTCAGTGTATGTGTTGTATCCTCAGTCCTAGAGGATTCTGTGTATGTGTATCCTCAGTCCTAGAGGTGTCTTTGTATGTGTATCCTCAGTCCTAGAGGTGTCAGTGTATGTGTTGTATCCTCAGTCCTAGAGGTGTCCGTGTATGTGTGTATCCTCAGTCCTAAAGGTGTCAGTGTATGTGTGTATCCTCAGTCCTAAAGGTATCAGTGTATGTGTGTATCCTCAGTCCTAGAGGTGTCAGTGTATGTGTATATCCTCAGTCCTAGAGGTGTCAGTGTATGTGTGTATCCTCAGTCCTAGATGTATCAGTCTATGTGTGTATCCTCAGTCCTAGAGGTATCAGTGAATGTGTGTATCCTCAGTCCTAGAGGTGTCAGTGTATGTGTGTATCCTTAGTCCTAGAGGTGTCAGTGTATGTGTATATCCTCAGTCCTAGAGGTGTCTGTGTATGTGTGTATCCTCAGTCCTAGAGGTATCAGTGTATGTGTTTATCCTCAGTCCTAGAGGTGTCAGTGTATGTGTATATCCTCAGTCCTAGAGGTGTCTGTGTATGTGTGTATCCTCAGTCCTAGAGGTATCAGTGTATGTGTGTATCATCAGTCCTAGAGGTGTCTGTGTATGTGTATCCTAATTCCTAGAGGTGTCAGTGTATGTGTGTATCCTCAGTCCCAGAGGTGTCAGTGTATGTGTGTATCCTCAGTCCTAGAGGTGTCAGTGTATGTGTGTATCCTCAGTCCTAGAGGTATCAGTGTATGTGTTTATCCTCAGTCCTAGAGGTGTATGTGTGTATCCTTAGTCCTAGAAGTGTCCGTGTATGTGTTTATCCTCAGTCCTAGAGGTGTCAGTGTATGTGTGTATCCTCAGTCCTAAAGGTGTCAGTGTATGTGTCTATCCTCAGTCCTAGAGGTGTCAGTGTATGTGTCTATCCTCAGTCCTAGAGGTGTCAGTGTATGTGTCTATCCTCAGTCCTAGAGGTGTCAGTGTATGTGTCTATTCTCAGTCCTAAAGGTGTCCGTGTGTGTGTTTATCCTCAGTCCTAGAGGTGTCAGTGTATGTGTTTATCCTCAGTCCTAGAGGTTTCAGTGTATGTTTTTATCCTCGGTCCAAGAGGTGTCAGTGTATGTGTTGTATCCTCAGTCCTAGAGGTGTCAGTGTATGTGTTGTATCCTCAGTCCTAGAGGTGTCAGTGTATGTGTTGTATCCTCAGTCCTAGAGGTGTCAGTGTATGTGTTGTATCCTCAGTCCTAAATGTGTCAGTGTATGTGTCTATCCTCAGTCCTAGAGGTGTCAGTGTATGTGTCTATCCTCAGTCCTAGAGGTGTCAGTGTATGTGTCTATCCTCAGTCCTAGAGGTTTCAGTGTATGTTTTTATCCTCAGTCCTAGAGGTGTCAGTGTATGTGTGTATCCTCATTCCTAAAGGTATCAGTGTATGTGTTGTATCCTCAGTTTTAGAGGTGTCAGTGTATGTGTTTATCCTCAGTCCTAGAGGTGTGTGTGTCTATCCTCAGTCCTAAAGGTGTCAGTGTATGTGTCTATCATCAGTCCTAAAGGTGTCAGTGTATGTGTCTATCCCCAGTCCTAGAGGTGTCAGTGTATGCATTGTATCCTCAGTCCTAGAGGTGTCAGTTTATGTGTGTATCCTCAGTCCTAGAGGTGTCAGTTTATGTGTTTATACTCAGTCCTAGAGGTTTCAGTGTATGTGTTTATACTCAGTCCTAGAGGTGTCAGTGTATGTGTTTATCCTCAGTCCTAGAGGTTTATGTGTGTATCCTCAGTCCTAAAGGTGTCAGTGTATGTGTCTATCATCAGTCCTAAAGGTGTCAGTGTATGTGTCTATCCCCAGTCCTAGAGGTGTCTGTGTATGCATTGTATCCTCAGTCCCAGAGGTGTCAGTGTATGTGTCTATCCTAAGTCCTAAAGGTGTCCGTGTATGTGTGTATCCTCAGTCCTAAAGGTGTCAGTGTATGTGTGTATCCTTAGTCCTGGAGGTGTCAGTGTATGTGTTGTATCCTCAGTCCTAGAGGTGTCAGTGTATGTGTGTATCCTCAGTCCTAGAGGTGTCAGTGTATGTGTGTATCCTTAGTCCTGGAGGTGTCAGTGTATGTGTTGTATCCTCAGTCCTAAAGGTGTCAGTGTATGTGTGTATCCTTAGTCCTGGAGGTGTCAGTGTATGTGTTGTATCCTCAGTCCTAGAGGTATCAGTGTATGTGTATATCCTCAGTCCTAAAGGTATCAGTGTATGTGTATATCCTCAGTCCTAGAGGTGGCAGTGTATGTGTATCCTCAGTCCTAGAGGTGTCAGTGTATGTGTGCATCCTCAGTCCTAGAGGTATCAGTGTATGTGTGTATCCTCAGTCCTACTGATATCAGTGTATGTGTGTATCCTCAGTACTAGAGGTGTCAGTGTATGTGTATCCTCAGTCATAGAGGTGTCATTGTATGTGTATCCTCAGTCCTAGAGGTGTCAGTGTATGTGTCTATCCTCAGTCCTAGAGGTGTCAGTGTATGTGTGTATCCTCAGTCCTAGAGGTGTCAGTGTATGTGTATATCCTCAGACCTAGAGGTGTCTGTGTATGTGTGTATCCTCAGTCCTAGAGCTGTCAGTGTATGTGTGTATCCTCAGTCCTAGAGGTGTCAGTGTATGTGTATATCCTCAGTCCTAGAGGTGTCTGTGTATGTGTGTATCCTCAGTCCTAGAGGTATCAGTGTATGTGTGTATCATCAGTCCTAGAGGTGTCTGTGTATGTGTATCCTCAGTCCCAGAGGTGTCAGTGTATGTGTGTATCCTCAGTCCTAGAGGTGTCAGTGTATGTGTGTATCCTCAGTCCTAAAGGTGTTAGTGTATGTGTGTATCCTCAGTCCTGGAGGTGTCAGTGTATGTGTTGTATCCTCAGTCCTAGAGGTGTCAGTCTATGTGTGTATCCTCAGTCCTAGAGGTGTCAGTGTATGAGTATCCTCAGTCCTAGAGGTGTCAGTGTATGTGTGTATCCTCAGTTCTAGAGGTGTCAGTGTATGTGTATCCTCCGTACTAGAGGTGTCAGTGTATGTGTATCCTCCGTCCTAGAGGTGTCAGTGTATGTGTGTATCCTCAGTCCTAAAGGTGTCAGTGTATGTGTGTATCCTCTGTCCTGGAGGTGTCAGTGTATGTGTTGTATCCTCAGTCCTAGAGGTATCAGTGTATGTGTGTATCCTCAGTCCTAGAGGTGTCTGTGTATGTGTATCCTCAGTCCTAGAGGTGTCAGTGTATGTGTTGTATCCTCAGTCCTAGAGGTGTCTGTGTATGTGTATCCTCAGTCCTAGAGGTGTCTTTGTATGTGTATCCTCAGTCCTAGAGGTGTCAGTGTATGTGTTGTATCCTCAGTCCTAGAGGTGTCCGTGTATGTGTGTATCCTCAGTCCTAAAGGTGTCAGTGTATGTGTGTATCCTCAGTCCTAAAGGTATCAGTGTATGTGTGTATCCTCAGTCCTAGAGGTGTCAGTGTATGTGTATATCCTCAGTCCTAGAGGTGTCAGTGTATGTGTGTATCCTCAGTCCTAGATGTATCAGTCTATGTGTGTATCCTCAGTCCTAGAGGTATCAGTGAATGTGTGTATCCTCAGTCCTAGAGGTGTCAGTGTATGTGTGTATCCTTAGTCCTAGAGGTGTCAGTGTATGTGTATATCCTCAGTCCTAGAGGTGTCTGTGTATGTGTGTATCCTCAGTCCTAGAGGTGTCAGTGTATGTGTTTATCCTCAGTCCTAGAGGTGTCAGTGTATGTGTATATCCTCAGTCCTAGAGGTGTCTGTGTATGTGTGTATCCTCAGTCCTAGAGGTATCAGTGTATGTGTGTATCATCAGTCCTAGAGGTGTCTGTGTATGTGTATCCTAATTCCTAGAGGTGTCAGTGTATGTGTGTATCCTCAGTCCCAGAGGTGTCAGTGTATGTGTGTATCCTCAGTCCTAGAGGTGTCAGTGTATGTGTGTATCCTCAGTCCTAGAGGTATCAGTGTATGTGTTTATCCTCAGTCCTAGAGGTGTATGTGTGTATCCTTAGTCCTAGAAGTGTCCGTGTATGTGTTTATCCTCAGTCCTAGAGGTGTCAGTGTATGTGTGTATCCTCAGTCCTAAAGGTGTCAGTGTATGTGTCTATCCTCAGTCCTAGAGGTGTCAGTGTATGTGTCTATCCTCAGTCCTAGAGGTGTCAGTGTATGTGTCTATCCTCAGTCCTAGAGGTGTCAGTGTATGTGTCTATTCTCAGTCCTAAAGGTGTCCGTGTGTGTGTTTATCCTCAGTCCTAGAGGTGTCAGTGTATGTGTTTATCCTCAGTCCTAGAGGTTTCAGTGTATGTTTTTATCCTCGGTCCAAGAGGTGTCAGTGTATGTGTTGTATCCTCAGTCCTAGAGGTGTCAGTGTATGTGTTGTATCCTCAGTCCTAGAGGTGTCAGTGTATGTGTTGTATCCTCAGTCCTAGAGGTGTCAGTGTATGTGTTGTATCTTCAGTCCTAAATGTGTCAGTGTATGTGTCTATCCTCAGTCCTAGAGGTGTCAGTGTATGTGTCTATCCTCAGTCCTAGAGGTGTCAGTGTATGTGTCTATCCTCAGTCCTAGAGGTTTCAGTGTATGTTTTTATCCTCAGTCCTAGAGGTGTCAGTGTATGTGTGTATCCTCATTCCTAAAGGTATCAGTGTATGTGTTGTATCCTCAGTTTTAGAGGTGTCAGTGTATGTGTTTATCCTCAGTCCTAGAGGTGTGTGTGTCTATCCTCAGTCCTAAAGGTGTCAGTGTATGTGTCTATCATCAGTCCTAAAGGTGTCAGTGTATGTGTCTATCCCCAGTCCTAGAGGTGTCAGTGTATGCATTGTATCCTCAGTCCTAGAGGTGTCAGTTTATGTGTGTATCCTCAGTCCTAGAGGTGTCAGTTTATGTGTTTATACTCAGTCCTAGAGGTTTCAGTGTATGTGTTTATACTCAGTCCTAGAGGTGTCAGTGTATGTGTTTATCCTCAGTCCTAGAGGTTTATGTGTGTATCCTCAGTCCTAAAGGTGTCAGTGTATGTGTCTATCATCAGTCCTAAAGGTGTCAGTGTATGTGTCTATCCCCAGTCCTAGAGGTGTCTGTGTATGCATTGTATCCTCAGTCCCAGAGGTGTCAGTGTATGTGTCTATCCTAAGTCCTAAAGGTGTCCGTGTATGTGTGTATCCTCAGTCCTAAAGGTGTCAGTGTATGTGTGTATCCTTAGTCCTGGAGGTGTCAGTGTATGTGTTGTATCCTCAGTCCTAGAGGTGTCAGTGTATGTGTGTATCCTCAGTCCTAGAGGTGTCAGTGTATGTGTGTATCCTTAGTCCTGGAGGTGTCAGTGTATGTGTTGTATCCTCAGTCCTAAAGGTGTCAGTGTATGTGTGTATCCTTAGTCCTGGAGGTGTCAGTGTATGTGTTGTATCCTCAGTCCTAGAGGTATCAGTGTATGTGTATATCCTCAGTCCTAAAGGTATCAGTGTATGTGTATATCCTCAGTCCTAGAGGTGGCAGTGTATGTGTGTATCCTCAGTCCTAGAGGTGTCTGTGTATGTGTATATCCTCAGTCCTAGAGGTGTCAGTGTATGTGTTTATCCTCAGTCGTAGAGGTGTATGTGTGTATCCTTAGTCCTAGAAGTGTCAGTGTATGTGTTTATCCTCCGTCCTAGAGGTGTCAGTGTATGTGTGTATCCTCATTCCTAAAGGTATCAGTGTATGTGTTGTATCCTAGAGGTGTCAGTGTATGTGTTTATCCTCAGTCCTAGAGGTGTCAGTGTATGTGTTTATCCTCAGTCCTAGAGGTTTCAGTGTATGTTTTTATCCTCGGTCCAAGAGGTGTCAGTGTATGTGTTGTATCCTCAGTCCTAGAGGTGTCAGTGTATGTGTTGTATCCTCAGTCCTAAAGGTGTCAGTGTATGTGTCTATCCTCAGTCCTAGAGGTGTCAGTGTATGTGTCTATCCTCAGTCCTAGAGGTGTCAGTGTATGTGTCTATCCTCAGTCCTAGAGGTGTCAGTTTATGTGTATCCTCAGTCCTAGAGGTGTCAGTGTATGTGTGTATCCTCATTCCTAAAGGTATCAGTGTATGTGTTGTATCCTCAGTTTTAGAGGTGTCAGTGTATGTGTTTATCCTCAGTCCTAGAGGTGTGTGTGTCTATCCTCAGTCCTAAAGGTGTCAGTGTATGTGTCTATCATCAGTCCTAAAGGTGTCAGTGTATGTGTCTATCCCCAGTCCTAGAGGTGTCAGTGTATGCATTGTATCCTCAGTCCTAGAGGTGTCAGTTTATGTGTGTATCCTCAGTCCTAGAGGTGTCAGTGTATGTGTTTATCCTCAGTCCTAGAGGTTTATGTGTGTATCCTCAGTCCTAAAGGTGTCAGTGTATGTGTCTATCATCAGTCCTAAAGGTGTCAGTGTATGTGTCTATCCCCAGTCCTAGTGGTGTCTGTGTATGCATTGTATCCTCAGTCCCAGAGGTGTCAGTGTATGTGTCTATCCTAAGTCCTAAAGGTGTCCGTGTATGTGTTTATCCTCAGTCCTAAAGGTGTCAGTGTATGTGTGTATCCTTAGTCCTGGAGGTGTCAGTGTATGTGTTGTATCCTCAGTCCTAGAGGTGTCAGTGTATGTGTCTATCCTCAATCCTGGAGGTGTCAGTGTATGTGTGTATCCTCAGTCCTAGATGTATCAGTCTATGTGTGTATCCTCAGTCCTAGAGGTGTCAGTGTATGTGTGTATCCTCAGTCCTGAAGGTGTCAGTGTATGTGTCTATCCTCAGTCCTAAAGGTGTCAGTGTATGTGTGTATCCTCAGTCCTGGAGGTGTCAGTGTATGTGTTGTATCCTCAGTCCTATAGGTGTCAGTGTATGCATTGTATCCTCAGTCCTGGAGGTGTCAGTGTATGCATTGTATCCTCAGCGCTAGAGGTGTCAGTGTATGTGTTGTATCCTCAGTCCTGGAGGTGTCAGTGTATGTGTTGTATCCTCAGTCCTAGAGGTGTCAGTGTATGTGTGTATCCTCAGTCCTAGAGGTGCCAGTGTATGTGTATAACCTCAGTCCTACTGATATCAGTGTATGTGTGTATCCTCAGTACTAGAGGTGTCAGTGTATGTGTATCCTCAGTCATAGAGGTCAGTGTATGTGTATCCTCAGTCCTAGAGGTGTCAGTGTATGTGTGTATCCTCAGTCCTAGAGGTGTCAGTGTATGTGTGTATCCTCAGTCCTAGAGGTGTCAGTGTATGTGTCTATCCTCAGTCCTAAAGGTATCAGTGTATGTGTGTATCCTCAGTCCTAGAGGTGTCAGTGTATGTGTGTATCCTCAGTCCTAGAGGTGTCAGTGTATGTGTGTATCCTCAGTCCTAGAGGTGTCAGTGTATGTGTCTATCCTCAGTCCTGGAGGTGTCAGTGTATGTGTGTATCCTCAGTCCTAAAGGTGTCAGTGTATGTGTTGTATCCTCAGTCCTGGAGGTGTCAGTGTATGTGTTGTATCCTCAGTCCTAGAGGTGTCAGTGTATGTGTTGTATCCTCAGTCCTGGAGGTGTTAGTGTATGTGTTGTATCCTCAGTCCTGGAGGTGTCAGTGTATGTGTGTATCCTCAGTCCTAGAGGTGTCAGTGTATGTGTGTAGCCTCAGTCCTAAAGGTGTCAGTGTATGTGTCTATCCTCAGTCCTGGAGGTGTCAGTGTATGTGTGTATCCTTAGTCCTGGAGGTGTCAGTGTATGTGTTGTATCCTCAGTCCTAAAGGTGTCAGTGTATGTGTGTATCCTTAGTCCTGGAGGTGTCAGTGTATGTGTTGTATCCTCAGTCCTAGAGGTATCAGTCTATGTGTGTATCCTCAGTCCTAAAGGTATCAGTGTATGTGTATATCCTCAGTCCTAGAGGTGGCAGTGTATGTGTGTATCCTCAGTCCTAGAGGTGTCTGTGTATGTGTATATCCTCAGTCCTAGAGGTGTCAGTGTATGTGTTTATCCTCAGTCGTAGAGGTGTATGTGTGTATCCTTAGTCCTAGAAGTGTCAGTGTATGTGTTTATCCTCCGTCCTAGAGGTGTCAGTGTATGTGTGTATCCTCATTCCTAAAGGTGTCAGTGTATGTGTTGTATCCTAGAGGTGTCAGTGTATGTGTTTATCCTCAGTCCTAGAGGTGTCAGTGTATGTGTTTATCCTCAGTCCTAGAGGTTTCAGTGTATGTTTTTATCCTCGGTCCAAGAGGTGTCAGTGTATGTGTTGTATCCTCAGTCCTAGAGGTGTCAGTGTATGTGTTGTATCCTCAGTCCTAAAGGTGTCAGTGTATGTGTCTATCCTCAGTCCTAGAGGTGTCAGTGTATGTGTCTATCCTCAGTCCTAGAGGTGTCAGTGTATGTGTCTATCCTCAGTCCTAGAGGTGTCAGTTTATGTGTATCCTCAGTCCTAGAGGTGTCAGTGTATGTGTGTATCCTCATTCCTAAAGGTATCAGTGTATGTGTTGTATCCTCAGTTTTAGAGGTGTCAGTGTATGTGTTTATCCTCAGTCCTAGAGGTGTGTGTGTCTATCCTCAGTCCTAAAGGTGTCAGTGTATGTGTCTATCATCAGTCCTAAAGGTGTCAGTGTATGTGTCTATCTCCAGTCCTAGAGGTGTCAGTGTATGCATTGTATCCTCAGTCCTAGAGGTGTCAGTTTATGTGTGTATCCTCAGTCCTAGAGGTGTCAGTGTATGTGTTTATCCTCAGTCCTAGAGGTTTATGTGTGTATCCTCAGTCCTAAAGGTGTCAGTGTATGTGTCTATCATCAGTCCTAAAGGTGTCAGTGTATGTGTCTATCCCCAGTCCTAGTGGTGTCTGTGTATGCATTGTATCCTCAGTCCCAGAGGTGTCAGTGTATGTGTCTATCCTAAGTCCTAAAGGTGTCCGTGTATGTGTTTATCCTCAGTCCTAGAGGTGTCAGTGTATGTGTGTATCCTCAGTCCTAAAGGTGTCAGTGTATGTGTGTATCCTTAGTCCTGGAGGTGTCAGTGTATGTGTTGTATCCTCAGTCCTAGAGGTGTCAGTGTATGTGTCTATCCTCAATCCTGGAGGTGTCAGTGTATGTGTGTATCCTCAGTCCTAGATGTATCAGTCTATGTGTGTATCCTCAGTCCTAGAGGTGTCAGTGTATGTGTGTATCCTCAGTCCTGAAGGTGTCAGTGTATGTGTCTATCCTCAGTCCTAAAGGTGTCAGTGTATGTGTGTATCCTCAGTCCTGGAGGTGTCAGTGTATGTGTTGTATCCTCAGTCCTAGAGGTGTCAGTGTATGCATTGTATCCTCAGTCCTGGAGGTGTCAGTGTATGTGTTGTATCCTCAGTCCTAAAGGTGTCAGTGTATGTGTCTATCCTCAGCGCTAGAGGTGTCAGTGTATGTGTTGTATCCTCAGTCCTGGAGGTGTCAGTGTATGTGTTGTATCCTCAGTCCTAGAGGTGCCAGTGTATGTGTGTATCCTCAGTCCTAGAGGTGCCAGTGTATGTGTATAACCTCAGTCCTACTGATATCAGTGTATGTGTGTATCCTCAGTACTAGAGGTGTCAGTGTATGTGTATCCTCAGTCATAGAGGTGTCAGTGTATGTGTATCCTCAGTCCTAGAGGTGTCAGTGTATGTGTGTATCCTCAGTCCTAGAGGTGTCAGTGTATGTGTTGTATCCTCAGTCCTAAAGGTGTCAGTGTATGTGTCTATCCTCAGTCCTAGAGGTGTCAGTGTATGTGTCTATCCTCAGTCCTAGAGGTGTCAGTGTATGTGTCTATCCTCAGTCCTAGAGGTGTCAGTTTATGTGTATCCTCAGTCCTAGAGGTGTCAGTGTATGTGTGTATCCTCATTCCTAAAGGTATCAGTGTATGTGTTGTATCCTCAGTTTTAGAGGTGTCAGTGTATGTGTTTATCCTCAGTCCTAGAGGTGTGTGTGTCTATCCTCAGTCCTAAAGGTGTCAGTGTATGTGTCTATCATCAGTCCTAAAGGTGTCAGTGTATGTGTCTATCTCCAGTCCTAGAGGTGTCAGTGTATGCATTGTATCCTCAGTCCTAGAGGTGTCAGTTTATGTGTGTATCCTCAGTCCTAGAGGTGTCAGTGTATGTGTTTATCCTCAGTCCTAGAGGTTTATGTGTGTATCCTCAGTCCTAAAGGTGTCAGTGTATGTGTCTATCATCAGTCCTAAAGGTGTCAGTGTATGTGTCTATCCCCAGTCCTAGTGGTGTCTGTGTATGCATTGTATCCTCAGTCCCAGAGGTGTCAGTGTATGTGTCTATCCTAAGTCCTAAAGGTGTCCGTGTATGTGTTTATCCTCAGTCCTAGAGGTGTCAGTGTATGTGTGTATCCTCAGTCCTAAAGGTGTCAGTGTATGTGTGTATCCTTAGTCCTGGAGGTGTCAGTGTATGTGTTGTATCCTCAGTCCTAGAGGTGTCAGTGTATGTGTCTATCCTCAATCCTGGAGGTGTCAGTGTATGTGTGTATCCTCAGTCCTAGATGTATCAGTCTATGTGTGTATCCTCAGTCCTAGAGGTGTCAGTGTATGTGTGTATCCTCAGTCCTGAAGGTGTCAGTGTATGTGTCTATCCTCAGTCCTAAAGGTGTCAGTGTATGTGTGTATCCTCAGTCCTGGAGGTGTCAGTGTATGTGTTGTATCCTCAGTCCTAGAGGTGTCAGTGTATGCATTGTATCCTCAGTCCTGGAGGTGTCAGTGTATGTGTTGTATCCTCAGTCCTAAAGGTGTCAGTGTATGTGTCTATCCTCAGCGCTAGAGGTGTCAGTGTATGTGTTGTATCCTCAGTCCTGGAGGTGTCAGTGTATGTGTTGTATCCTCAGTCCTAGAGGTGCCAGTGTATGTGTGTATCCTCAGTCCTAGAGGTGCCAGTGTATGTGTATAACCTCAGTCCTACTGATATCAGTGTATGTGTGTATCCTCAGTACTAGAGGTGTCAGTGTATGTGTATCCTCAGTCATAGAGGTGTCAGTGTATGTGTATCCTCAGTCCTAGAGGTGTCAGTGTATGTGTGTATCCTCAGTCCTAGAGGTGTCAGTGTATGTGTGTATCCTCAGTCCTAGAGGTGTCAGTGTATGTGTCTATCCTCAGTCCTAAAGGTATCAGTGTATGTGTGTATCCTCAGTCCTAGAGGTGTCAGTGTATGTGTGTATCCTCAGTCCTAGAGGTGTCAGTGTATGTGTGTATCCTCAGTCCTAGAGGTGTCAGTGTATGTGTCTATCCTCAGTCCTGGAGGTGTCAGTGTATGTGTGTATCCTCAGTCCTAAAGGTGTCAGTGTATGTGTTGTATCCTCAGTCCTGGAGGTGTCAGTGTATGTGTTGTATCCTCAGTCCTAGAGGTGTCAGTGTATGTGTTGTATCCTCAGTCCTGGAGGTGTTAGTGTATGTGTTGTATCCTCAGTCCTGGAGGTGTCAGTGTATGTGTGTATCCTCAGTCCTAGAGGTGTCAGTGTATGTGTGTAGCCTCAGTCCTAAAGGTGTCAGTGTATGTGTCTATCCTCAGTCCTGGAGGTGTCAGTGTATGTGTGTAGCCTCAGTCCTAAAGGTGTCAGTGTATGTGTTGTATCCTCAGTCCTGGAGGTGTCAGCGTATGTGTGTATTTTTCTTTTATGATTCAGATCAGGTATACAATTAATTAGAAAATGTACAATTTACTTCTATTATTTAATTTGCTTCCTTCTCTTGTTATCCTTTGCTGAAAGGTTTATCTAGCAAAGCTCAGGAGCAGCAAAGAACCTAGGTTCTAGGTGCTGATTGGTGGCTGCATCTATAAACCGATTGTCATTGGCTCACCCATGTGTTCAGTTAGAAACCTGTAGTTCATTGCTGCCTCTTCAACAAATGATACAAAGAGAATGAAGGAGATTAGATAAAAGAAGTAAACTAGAAAGTAGTTTCAAATAATTGTTTGTGCTACCTAAATCATGAAATAAAAATTTAGGGTTTCATATAGAGAATACAAATTGGAATGTGTTACTTAAAGGGATAGGAAAGTCAAAATTAAACTTGAATGTTTGAGATAGGGCAAGAATTTTTTTTCTCTTAGTATCCCTTGTTGAAAACTAATACACACATCATACACTAGTAGGAGCTAGCTGCTGATTGGTGCCTGCACACATTTGCCCCTTGTTATAGGCTAACTAGATGTGTTGCATATTCTATCCAAAACAGGAAAGAACATTTTGGGGTTTCCTGTCCCTTTAAGATGTATTTTAGTAGATGAATGTTAATTTGTTTTACAACGGTAAAGGAGCATTAAGCACAATTTTTTTCTTTCATGTTTCAGATAAAAAAAAAAATATTGAACAACTTTACAATTTACTTCTGTTATTTATTTTGCTTTTTTCTTTTGGTATCATTTGAAAAGCATACCTAGGTAGGCTAAGGAGCAGAAATGCACTACTGGGAGCATCTGGTGATTGGTGGCTGCACATATATGCCTATTGTCATTGGCTCATTTAATGTGTTCAGTTAGCACCCAGTAGTTCATTGCTGTATATCCTTCTACAAAGGATACCAAGAGAATGAAGCAAATTTAATAATAGCAGTAAATTGGGCCTACATCCTGCTTATTTAATCGTAAATTTAAGCTGCCTCTGTCGGGTTCATATATGTGTTTTTCTGGCGTATCACAGCCAGTGCCTCACCAGCCTCTGACGTCACCGCACGTCACTGCTATCTATATATATATATATATATATATATATATATATATATATATATATATATATATAAATATATATATGTGTGTGTGTGTGTGTGTATATATACTGTGTGTGTGTGTGTGTGTGTGTGTGTATATATACTGTGTGTGAGTGTGTTTGTGAATATATATATATATATGTGTGTGCGTGTATATATATGTGTGTGGGTGTGTATATGTATATGTGTATATATATATATATATATATATATATATATATATATGTGTGTGTGTGTGTGTGTGTTTGTGTGAATATATATATGTGTGTGTGTGTATATATACAAAACACGGGTGGGGTCAGCACTCTCAGGCCGGACTGGGTTTTCTGTGTGTTATATTAATGTATTATTTTTTTTGTAATTTTCCCTGTTTGGGCCTTGCACCCAGGCCTGTCTGGGGTTAACTGCCTGTGACTCTGGTGACAGTGCAGCTTCCTGAGAGTGCTTGTTTGCACCCAGGGCTGTGCATGTTGCAGGGTCATAGGATGTGTACCCGGTACGGCCTGAGAGTGCTGACCCCACTCGTGTTTTGTATATATACACACACACACATATATATATTCACACAATACACACCCACACACATATATATATATATATATATATTTATATATATATATATATATAATCACACACACACTCACACAGCCTGTGCACCCTACATTTTTTCACAGTTGCTTTTTTTCACAGTTGTTTGATTTTGAGCCTGCATTGTGTGGCTGTTTAGGGACCCAGGTTTTTTGGAAGAGACCTTGACGAGGTACCTGGGCTTTTCCCACTTGGCCAGATTCCCTAACTAACTCTTCCATATATGTATATTTGGGCCTGTGAAATGCGACAGTGTTAGTAATATTTCCCAGGGTGTTATTGGTTTCTGTTACAGGTTAAACACTTTAGGGTCACATTTGTAAGTGACTGATAAATAGCACTGGTCACATTCCTCACTGAATGTGTCAATAGCACAGGGGATGTCGTAAGAGGCCCGGTTACAAAAGCCCTTATGTTATCAGCAACCACCTCTCTGGGTCTCTTCCTGAAAAACCAGATTTCTCCAAAACACCAAAGCTTTGATTATCTGCTATTTTGTTTTTACTTATAAAGCTGATGCTCACAGTAATCACATGTAACTCACTAGAAAAAAAAAACACTATCATAATAACATACACAGATATATACTCTACAGAGGGAGAATATGTTTATCTCCAGTGCTAGCATTCAGGAATGATAGGGTTAACTAAAGCTTGTGTTTTGTGTGCACTTAACTCTAAAAACATATAATTTATTAGGGCAAATGAACAAAAACTGTAAAAACACCCTCCTCTATCACATAATAGCATACTATATGCTCTAAACACCATAATAAAGCCTATTTATCTCCAGCAGGAGTAAGGGAGAATGTGCGCCTAGTAGTGTCTCACATATCCATGGTCACTAACTGGTAGATGTGCTCTCTCATTGTCACACTACTAGTAACATCTGTACCACACCTAGTAGTGCCTCACATATTCCTGGTCACTAACTGGTAGATGTGCTCTCTCATTGTCACACCACTAGTAACATCTGTACCACACCTAGAAGTGCCTCACATATTCCTGGTCACTAACTGATATATGTGCTCTCTCATTGTCACACCACTAGTAACATCTGTACCACACCTAGTAGTGCCTCACATATTCCTGGTCACTAACTGGTAGATGTGCTCTCTCATTGTCACACCACTAGTAACAGCTGTACCACACCTAGTAGTGCTTTACATATCCCTGGTAACTAACTGGTAGATGTGCTCTCTCATTGTCACACCACTAGTAACAGCTGTACCACACCTAGTAGTGCTTTACATATCCCTGGTCACTAACTGGTAGATGTGCTCTCTCATTGTCACACCACTAGTAACAGCTGTACCACACCTAGTAGTGCTTTACATATCCCTGGTCACTAACTGGTAGATGTGCTCTCTCATTGTCATACCACTAGTAACAGCTGTACCATGCCTAGTAGTGCCTCACATATCCCTGGTCACTAACTGGTAGAGGTGCTCTCTCATTGTCATACCACTAGTAACATCTGTACCACGCCTAGTAGTGCCTCACATATCCCTGGTTACTAACTGGTAGATGTGCTATCTCATTGTCACACCACTAGTAACATCTGTACCACACCTAGTAGTGCCTCACATATCCCTGGTCACTAACTGGTAGATGTGCTATCTCATTGTCACACCACTAGTAACATCTGTACCACACCTAGTAGTGTCTCACATATCCCTGGTCACTAACTGGTAGATGTGCTCGCTCATTGTCACACTACTAGTAACAGCTGTACCACGCCTAGTAGTGCCTCACATATCCCTGGTTACTAACTGGTAGATGTTCTCTTTCATTGTCACACCACTAGTAACATCTGTACCACGCCTAGTAGTGCCTCACATATCCGTGGATACTAACTGGTAACTAAACTTTACTTTATATTAGGGTTGCACCAATACCATTTTCTTAAGACTGAGTACAAGTACCGATACTTTTTTTCAAATACTCACCGATACCAACTACCGATACTTTTTTATGTCATGAT
>NC_069505.1:441707141-441797141 GCF_027579735.1 Bombina bombina | reverse complement strand
TACTAAGTGAGGGGGATAGTCCCTTATTTATACTGATAATACAGCAGTGACCCTATCACTATCACTTGTAGTCTAGTTCAGATCTTACCTGCAGCAGTGAATGAGGGATCTAATTACATGTACTGAGTGAGGGGGATAGTCCCTTATTTATACCGATAATACAGCAGTGACCCTATCACTATCACTTGTAGTCTAGTTCAGATCTTACCTGCAGCAGTGAGTGAGGGATCTAATTACATGTACTGAGTGAAGGGGGATAGTCCCCTTATTTATACTGATAATACAACAGTGACATTATCACTTGTAGTCTAGTTCAGATCTTACCTGCAGCAGTGAGTGAGGGATCTAATTACATGTACTGAGTGAGGGGGATAGTCCCTTATTTATACTGATAATATACAGCAGTGACCCTATCACTATCACTTGTAGTCTAGGTCAGATCTTACCTGCAGCAGTGAATGAGGGATTTAATTACATGTACTGAGTGAGGGGGAGAGTCCCTTATTTATACTGATAATACAGCAGTGACCCTATCACTATCACTTGTAGTCTAGGTTAGATCTTACCTGCAGCAGTGAATGAGGGATCTAATTACATGTACTGAGTGAGGGGGAGAGTCCCTTATTTATACTGATAATACAGCAGTGACCCTATCAGTATCACTTGTAGTCTAGTTCAGATCTTACCTGCAGCAGTGAGTGAGGGATCTAATTACATTTACTGAGTGAGGGGGATAGTGCCCTTATTTATACTGATAATACAGCAGTGACCCTATCACTATCACTTGTAGTCTAGGTCAGATCTTACCTGCAGCAGTGAGTGAGGGATCTAATTACATGTACTGAGTGAGGGGGATAGTCCCCTTATTTATACTGATAATACAGCAGTGAACCTATCGCTTGTAGTCTAGTTCAGATCTTACCTGCAGCAGTGAGTTAGGGATCTAATTACATGTACTGAGTGAGGGAGATAGTTCCTTATTTATACTGATAATACAGCAGTGACCCTATCACTATCACTTGTAGTCTAGGTCAGATCTTACCTGCAGCAGTGAATGAGGGATCTAATTACATGTACTGAGTGAGGGGGAGAGTCCCTTATTTATACTGATAATACAGCAGTGACCCTATCACTATCAAAATGTAGTCTAGGTTAGATCTTACATGCAGCAGTGAATGAGGGATCTAATTACATGCACTGAGTGAGGGGAAGAGTCCCTTATTTATACTGATAATACAGCAGTGACCCTATCACTTGTAGTCTAGGTCAGATCTTACCTGCAGCAGTGAGTGAGGGATCTAATTACATGTACTGAGTGAGGGGGATAGTCCCCTTATTTATACTGATAATACAGCAGTGACCCTATCACTGTCACTTGTAGTCTAGGTCAGATCTTACCTGCAGCAGTGAATGAAGGATCTAATTGCATGTACTGAGTGAGGGGGAGAGTCCCTTATTTATACTTATAATACAGCAGTGACCCTATCACTATCACTTGTAGTCTAGGTCAGATCTTACCTGCAGCAGTGAGTGAGGGATCTAATTACATGTACTGAGTGAGGGGGATAGTCCCTTATTTATACTGATAATACAGCAGTGACCCTATCACTATCACTTGTAGTCTAGGTCAGATCTTACCTATAGCAGTGAGTGAGGGATCTAATTACATGTACTGAGTGAGGGGGATAGTCCCTTATTTATACTGATAATACAGCAGTGACCCTATCACTATCACTTGTAGTCTAGGTCAGATCTTCCCTGCAACAGTGGGTGAGGGATCTAACTATATATACTGAGAAAGGGGGATAGTCCCTTATTTATACTAATAATACAGCAGTGACCCTATCGCTTGTAGTCTAGGTCAGGTCATGCCTGCAGCAGTGAGTGAGGGATCTAATTACATGTACTGAGTGAGGGGGGGGGGGGATAGTCCCCTTATTTATACTGATAATACAGCAGTGACATTATCACTTGTAGTCTAGGTCAGATCTTACCTGCAGCAGTGAGTGAGGGATCTAATTACATGTACTGAGTGAGGGGGACAGTCCCTTATTTATACTGATAATATAGCAGTGACCCTATCACTATCACTTGTAGTCAAGGTCAGATCTTACCTGCAGCAGTGAGTGAGGGTTCTAATTACATGTACTGAGTGAGGGGGATAGTCCCTTATTTATACCGATAATACAGCAGTGACCCTATCACTATCACTTGTAGTCTAGTTCAGATCTTACCTGCAGCAGTGAGTGAGGGATCTAATTACATGTACTGAGTGAAGGGGGATAGTCCCCTTATTTATACTGATAATACAGCAGTGACATTATCACTTGTAGTCTAGGTTAGATCTTACCTGCAGCAGTGAATGAGGGATCTAATTACATGCACTGAGTGAGGGGGGAGAGTCCCTTATTTATACTGATAATACAGCAGTGACCCTATCACTTGTAGTCTAGGTCAGATCTTACCTGCAGCAGTGAGTGAGGGATCTAATTACATGTACTGAGTGAGGGGGATAGTCCCCTTATTTATACTGATAATACAGCAGTGACCCTATGACGATCACTTGTAGTCTAGGTCAGATCTTACCTGCAGCAGTGAATGAGGGATCTAATTACATGTACTGAGTGAGGGGGACAGTCCCTTATTTATACTGATAATATAGCAGTGACCCTATCACTATCACTTGTAGTCAAGGTCAGATCTTACCTGCAGCAGTGAGTGAGGGTTCTAATTACATGTACTGAGTGAGGGGGATAGTCCCTTATTTATACCGATAATACAGCAGTGACCCTATCACTATCACTTGTAGTCTAGTTCAGATCTTACCTGCAGCAGTGAGTGAGGGATCTAATTACATGTACTGAGTGAAGGGGGATAGTCCCCTTATTTATACTGATAATACAGCAGTGACATTATCACTTGTAGTCTAGGTTAGATCTTACCTGCAGCAGTGAATGAGGGATCTAATTACATGCACTGAGTGAGGGGGGAGAGTCCCTTATTTATACTGATAATACAGCAGTGACCCTATCACTTGTAGTCTAGGTCAGATCTTACCTGCAGCAGTGAGTGAGGGATCTAATTACATGTACTGAGTGAGGGGGATAGTCCCCTTATTTATACTGATAATACAGCAGTGACCCTATGACGATCACTTGTAGTCTAGGTCAGATCTTACCTGCAGCAGTGAATGAGGGATCTAATTACATATACTGAGTGAGGGGGAGAGTCCCTTATTTATACTGATAATACAGCAGTAACCCTATCACTATCACTTGTAGTCTAGGTCAGATCTTACCTGCAGCAGTGAATGAGGGATCTAATTACATGTATTGAGTGAGGGGGATAGTCCTTTATTTATACTGATAATACAGCAGTAACCCTATCACTATCACTTGTAGTCTAGGTCAGATCTTACCTGCAGCAGTGAATGAGGAATCTAATTACATGTACTGAGTGAAGGGGAGAGTCCCGTATTTATACTGATAATACAGCAGTGACCCTATCACTATCACTTGTAGTCTAGTTCAGATCTTACCTGCAGCAGTGAGTGAGGGATCAAATTACATGTACTGAGTGAGGGGGATAGTCCCCTTATTTATACTGATAATACAGCAGTGATATTATCACTTGTAGTCTAGTTCAGATCTTACCTGCAGCAGTGAGTGAGGGATCTAATTGCATGTACTGAGTGAGGGAGATAGTCCCCTTATTTATACTGATAATACAGCAGTGACACTATCACTTGTAGTCTAGGTCAGATCTTACCTACAGCAGTGAGTGAGGTATCTAATTACATGTGCTGAGTGAGGGGGAGAGTCCCTTATTTATACTGATAATACGGCAGTGACCCTATCACTTGTAGTCTAGGTCAGATCTTACCTACAGCAGTGAGTGAGGGATCTAATTACATGTACTGAGTGAGGGGGATAGTCCCCTTATTTATACTGATAATACAGCAGTGACCCTATCACTATCACTTGTAGTCTAGGTCAGATCTTACCTACAGCAGTGAGTGAGGATCTAATTACATATACTGAGTGAGGGGGAGAGTCCTTTATTTATACTGATAATACAGCAGTGACCCTATCCCTATAACTTGTAGTCTAGGTCAGATCTTACCTGCAGCAGTGAGTGAGGGATCTAATTACACGTACTGAGTGAGGAGGTGAGATACCCAGCACACTGTTACTGCTTGTGCTAGTGTGAAAATTGGGCGCTCATTATGGTGAAATCAACCTCAGCACACAGACACTTGTTAGCAGCATGCAGACATGCACATGTTCCTTGTCTGAAGCCTAGTTACTCCTCCATCACAGTATACAAGAATATAACAGTATACAAGAATATAACAGTGTATAAGAATATAACAGTATACAAGAATATAACACCATATAAGAATATAACAGTATATAAGACTATAACAGTATGCAAGAATATAACAGTATATAAGAATATAACAGTATACAAGAATATAACAGTATATAAGAATATAACAGTATACAAAAATATAACAGTATACAAGAATATAAAATTATATAAGAATATAACAGTATACAAGAATATAACAGTATATAAGAATGTCACATTATACAAGAATATAACAGTATATAAGAATATAACAGTATACAAGAATATAACAGTATATAAGAATATAACAGTGTATAAGAATATAACAGTATACAAGAATATAACAGTATATAAGAATATAACAGTGTATAAGAATATAACAGTATATAAGAATATAACAGTATACAAGAATATAACAGTATATAAGAATATAACAGTATATAAGAATATAACAGTATACAAGGACATCACAGTATACAAGATATAAACAGTATACAATGACATCACAGTATACAAGATATACACAGTATACAAGATATAAACAGTATACAAGATATACATAGTATACAGGATATAAACAGTATACAAGATATACACAGTATACAAGATAAAAAGAGTATACAAGATATACACAGTATACAAGATATAAACAGTATACAAGATATACACAGTATACAAGATATAAACAGTATACAAGATATACACAGTATACAAGATATACACAGTATACAAGATATACACAGTATGCAAGATATAAATAGTATACAAGATATACACAGTATACAAGATATACACAGTATACAAGATATTAACAGTATACAAGATATAAACAGTATACAAGATATAAACAGTATACAAGAACGTCACTGTATACAAGATATAGACAGTATACAAGATATAGACAGTATACAAGATATAATCAGTATACAAGATATACACAGTATACAAGATATAAACAGTATACAAAATATACACAGTATACAAGATATAAACAGTATACAAGATATACACAGTATACAAGATATACACAGTATACAAGATATAAACAGTATACAAGATATACACAGTATACAAGATATAAACAGTATACAAGATATACACAGTATACAATATATAAACAGTATACAAGATATTCACAGTATACAAGATATAAACAGTATACAAGATATACACAGTATACAAGATATAAACAGTATACAAGATATACACAGTATACAAGATATACACAGTGTACAAGATATAAACAGTATACAATATATACACAGTATACAAGATATACACAGTATACAAGATATAAACAGTATACAAGATATACACAGTATACAATATATAAACAGTATACAAGATATACACAGTATACAAGATATAAACAGTATACAAGATATACACAGTATACAAGATATAAACAGTATACAATATATACACAGTATACAAGATATAAACAGTATACAAGATATACACAGTATACAAGACATAAACAGTATACAAGATATAAACAGTATACAAGATATACACAGTATACAAGATATAAACAGTATACAAGATATAAACAGTATACCAGATATACACAGTATACAAGATATACACAGTATACAAGATATAAACAGTATACAAGATATACACAGTATACAAGATATAAACAGTATACAAGATATACACAGTATACAAGATATACACAGTATACAAGATATACACAGTATACAAGATATAAATAGTATACAAGATATACACAGTATACAAGATATAAACAGTATACAAGATATACACAGTATACAAGATATAAACAGTATGCAAGATATACACAGTATACAAGATATACACAGTATACAAGATATAAACAGTATACAAGATATGCACAGTATACAAGATATACACAGTATGCAAGATATAAACAGTATACAAGATATACACAGTATACAAGATATACACAGTATACAAGATATAAACAGTATACCAGATATACAAAGTATACAAGATATACACAGTATACAAGATATAAACAGTATACAAGATATACACAGTATATAAGATATAAACAGTATACAAGATATAAACAGTATACAAGATATACACAGTATACAAGATATACACAGTGTACAAGATATAAACAGTATACAAGATATACACAGTATACAAGATATACACAGTATACAAGATATAAACAGTATGCAAGATATACACAGTATAGAAGATATACACAGTATACAAGATATAAATAGTATACAAGATATACACAGTATACAAGATATACACAGTATGCAATATATAAACAGTATATAAGATATACACAGTATACAAGATATACACAGTATACAAGATAAACACAGTACACAAGATATTAACAGTATACAAGATATAAACAGTATACAAGAACGTCACTGTATACAAGATATAGACAGTATACAAGATATACACAGTATACAAGATATAATCAGTATACAAGATATACACAGTATATAAGATATAAACAGTATACAAAATATACACAATATACAAGATATAAACAGTATACAAGATATAAACAGTTATATAAACAGTATACAAGATGTAAACAGTATACAAGATGTACACAGTATACAATATATACACAGTATACAAGATATAAACAGTATACAAGAATATAACAGTATACACGAATATAACAGTATACAAGAATATAACAGTATATAAGAATATAACAGTATACAAGAATATAACAGTATACAATAATATAACAGTATACAAGAATATAACAGTATAAAAGAACATCGCAGTATACAAGAATATAACAGTGTATAAGAATATAACAGTATATAAGAATATAACAGTATACAAGAATATAACAGTATATAACAATGTCACATTATACAAGAATATAACAGTATATAAGAATATAACAGTGTATAAGAATATAACAGTATACAAGAATATAACAGTGTATAAGAATATAACAGTATATAAGAATATAACAGTGTATAAGAATATAACAGTATATAAGAATATAACAGTATACAAGGACATCACAGTATACAAGATATAAACAGTATACAAGGACATCACAGTATACAAGATATACACAGTATACAAGATATAAACAGTATACAAGATAAGATATACACAGTATACAATATATACACAGTATACAAGATATAAACAGTATACAAGATATACACAGTATACAAGATATACACAGTATACAAGATATTAACAGTATACAAGATATAAACAGTATACAAGAACGTCACTGTATACAAGATATAGACAGTATACAAGATATACACAGTATACAAGATATAATCAGTATACAAGATATACACAGTATATAAGATATAAACAGTATACAAAATATACACAGTATACAAGATATAAACAGTATACAAGATATAAACAGTTATATAAACAGTATACAAGATATAAACAGTATACAAGATATACACAGTATACAATATATACACAGTATACACGATATAAACAGTATACAATAATATAACAGTATACACGAATATAACAGTATACAAGAATATAACAGTATTCAAGAATATGACAGTATAAAAGAACATCACAGTATACAAGAATATAACAGTATATAAGAATATAACAGTATATAAGAATATAACAGTATATAAGAATATAACAGTATACAAGAATATAACAGTATATAACAATGTCACATTATACAAGAATATAACAGTATATAAGAATATAACAGTGTATAAGAATATAACAGTATATAAGAATATAACAGTATATAAGAATATAACAGTATACAAGAATATAACAGTATATAAGAATATAACAGTATATAAGGATATAACAGTATACAAGGACATCACAGTATACAAGATATAAACAGTATACAATGACATCACAGTATACAAGATATAAACAGTATACAAGATATACATAGTATACAGGATATAAACAGTATACAAGATATACACAGTATACAAGATAAAAAGAGTATACAAGATATACACAGTATACAAGATATAAACAGTATACAAGATATACACAGTATACAAAATATAAACAGTATACAAGATATAAACAGTATACAAGATATACACAGTATACAAGATATAAACAGTATACAAGATATACACAGTATGCAAGATATAAATAGTATACAAGATATACACAGTATACAAGATATACACAGTATACAAGATATTAACAGTATACAAGATATAAACAGTATACAAGATATAAACAGTATACAAGAACGTCACTGTATACAAGATATAGACAGTATACAAGATATACACAGTATACAAGATATAATCAGTATACAAGATATACACAGTATACAAGATATAAACAGTATACAAAATATACACAGTATACAAGATATAAACAGTATACAAGATATACACAGTATACAAGATATACACAGTATACAAGATATAAACAGTATACAAGATATACACAGTATACAAGATATAAACAGTATACAAGATATACACAGTATACAAGATATAAACAGTATACAAGATATACACAGTATACAAAATATAAACAGTATACAAGATATACACAGTATACAAGACATAAACAGTATACAAGATATAAACAGTATACAAGATATACACAGTATACAAGATATAAACAGTATACAAGATATAAACAGTATACCAGATATACACAGTATACAAGATATACACAGTATACAAGATATACACAGTATACAAGATATAAACAGCATACAAGATATACACAGTATACAAGATATAAACATTATGCAAGATATGCAAGATATACAAAGTATACAAGATATACACAGTATGCAAGATATAAACAGTATACAAGATATACACAGTATACAAGATATACACAGTATACAAGATATAAATAGTATACAAGATATACACAGTATACAAGATATAAACAGTATACAAGATATACACAGTATACAAGATATAAACAGTATGCAAGATATACACAGTATACAAGATATACACAGTATACAAGATATAAACAGTATACAAGATATGCACAGTATACAAGATATACACAGTATGCAAGATATACACAGTATGCAAGATATAAACAGTATACAAGATATACACAGTATACAAGATATAAACAGTATACCAGATATACAAAGTATACAAGATATACACAGTATACAAGATATAAACAGTATACAAGATATACACAGTATATAAGATATAAACAGTATACAAGATATAAACAGTATACAAGATATACACAGTATACAAGATATACACAATGTACAAGATATAAACAGTATACAAGATATACACAGTATACAAGATATACACAGTATACAAGATATAAACAGTATGCAAGATATACACAGTATAGAAGATATACACAGTATACAAGATATAAACAGTATGCAAGATATACACAGTATACAAGATATACACAGTATGCAATATATAAACAGTATACAAGATATACACAGTGTACAAGATATACACAGTATACAAGATAAACACAGTACACAAGATATTAACAGTATACAAGATATAAACAGTATACAAGAACGTCACTGTATACAAGATATAGACAGTATACAAGATATACACAGTATACAAGATATAATCAGTATACAAGATATACACAGTATATAAGATATAAACAGTATACAAAATATACACAATATACAAGATATAAACAGTATACAAGATATAAACAGTTATATAAACAGTATACAAGATGTAAACAGTATACAAGATGTACACAGTATACAATATATACACAGTATACAAGATATAAACAGTATACAAGAATATAACAGTATACACGAATATAACAGTATACAAGAATATAACAGTATATAAGAATATAACAGTATACAAGAATATAACAGTATACAATAATATAACAGTATACAATAATATAACAGTATACAAGAATATAACAGTATAAAAGAACATCACAGTATACAAGAATATAACAGTTTATAAGAATATAACAGTATATAAGAATATAACAGTATACAAGAATATAACAGTATATAGGAATATCACATTATACAAGAATATAACAGTATATAAGAATATAACAGTGTATAAGAATATAACAGTATACAAGAATATAACAGTGTATAAGAATATAACAGTATATAAGAATATAACAGTGTATAAGAATATAACAGTATATAAGAATATAACAGTATACAAGGACATCACAGTATACAAGATATAAACAGTATACAAGGACATCACAGTATACAAGATATACACAGTATACAAGATATAAACAGTATACAAGATAAGATATACACAGTATACAAAATATAAACAGTATACAAGATATAAACAGTATACAAGATATACACAGTATACAAGATATAAACAGTATACAAGATATAAACAGTATACAAGATATACACAGTATACAAGATATAAACAGCATACAAGATATACACAGTATACAAGATATAAACATTATGCAAGATATGCAAGATATACACAGTATACAAGATATACACAGTATGCAAGATATAAACAGTATACAAGATATACACAGTATACAAGATATACACAGTATGCAAGATATAAACAGTATACAAGATATACACAGTATACAAGATATACACAGTATACAAGATATTAACAAGATATACACAGTATACAAGATATTAACAAGATATACACAGTATACAAGATATATACAGTATACAAGATATACACAGTATACAAGATATAAACAGTATACAAGATATAAACAGTATACAAGATATACACAGTATACAAGATATAAACATTATGCAAGATATGCAAGATATACACAGTATACAAGATATACACAGTATGCAAGATATAAACAGTATACAAGATATAAACAGTATACAAAAACGTCACTGTATACAAGATATAGACAGTATACAAGATATAATTAGTATACAAGATATACACAGTATACAAGATATAAACAGTATACAAAATATACACAGTATACAAGATATAAACAGTATACAAGGTATACACAGTATACAAGATATAAACAGTATACAAGATATACACAGTATACAAGATATACACAGTATACAAGATATAAACAGTATACAAGATATACACAGTATACAAGATATACACAGTATACAAGATATTAACAGTATACAAGATATAAACAGTATACAAAATATACACAGTATGCAAGATATAAACAGTATACAAGATATACACAGTATACAAGATATACACAGTATACAAGATATTAACAGTATACAAGATATAAACAGTATACAAGAACGTCACTGTATACAAGATATAGACAGTATACAAGATATACACAGTATACAAGACAGGCAAGATATACACAGTATACAAGATATACACAGTATACAAGATATAAACAGTATACAAGATATACACAGTATGCAAGACATGCAAGATATACACAGTATACAAGATATACACAGTATACAAGATATAAACAGTATACAAGATATACACAGTATACAAAATATACACAGTATGCAAGATATAAACAGTATACAAGATATACACAGTATACAAGATATACACAGTATACAAGATATTAACAGTATACAAGATATAAACAGTATACAAGAACGTCACTGTATACAAGATATAGACAGTATACAAGATATACACAGTATACAAGATATAATCAGTATACAAGATATACACAGTATATAAGATATAAACAGTATACAAAATATACACAGTATACAAGATATAAACAGTATACAAGATATAAACAGTTATATAAACAGTATACAAGATATAAACAGTATACAAGATATACACAGTATACAATATATACACAGTATACAAGATATAAACAGTATACAATAATATAACAGTATACACGAATATAACAGTATACAAGAATATAACAGTATTCAAGAATATGACAGTATAAAAGAACATCACAGTATACAAGAATATAACAGTATATAAGAATATAACAGTATATAAGAATATAACAGTATACAAGAATATAACAGTATATAACAATGTCACATTATACAAGAATATAACAGTATATAAGAATATAACAGTGTATAAGAATATAACAGTATATAAGAATATAACAGTGTATAAGAATATAACAGTATATAAGAATATAACAGTGTATAAGAATATAACAGTATACTAGAATATAACAGTATATAAGAATATAACAGTATACAAGGACATCACAGTATACAATATATAAACAGTATACAAGGACATCACAGTATACAAGATATACACAGTATACAGGATATAAACAGTAAACAAGATATACACAGTATACAAGATAAAAAGAGTATACAAGATATACACAGTATACAAGGTATACACAGAATACAAGATATAAACAGTATACAAGATATACAAAGTATACAAAATATAAACAGTATACAAGATATAAACAGTATACAAGATATACACAGTATACAAGATTTACACAGTATACAAGATATAAACAGTATACAAGATATACACAGTATACAAGATATACACAGTATACAAGATTTACACAGTATACAAGATATAAACAGTATACAAGATATAAACATTATGCAAGATATGCAAGATATACACAGTATACAAGATATACACAGTATACAAGATATAAACAGTATACAAGATATACACAGTATACAAAATATACACAGTATGCAAGATATAAACAGTATACAAGATATACACAGTATACAAGATATGCACAGTATACAAGATATTAACAGTATACAAGATATAAACAGTATACAAGATATACACAGTATACAAGATATACACAGTATACAAGATATACACAGTATACAAGATATAAACAGTATACAAGATATACACAGTATACAAGATATACACAGTATACAAGATATACACAGTATACAAGATATAAACAGTATACAAAATATACACAGTATACAAGATATAAACAGTTATATAAACAGTATACAAGATATAAACAGTATACAAGATATACACAGTATACAAGATATAAACAGTATACAAGATATACACAGTATACAAGATATAAACAGTATACAATATATAAACAGTATACAAGATATACAGAGTATACAAGATATAGACAGTATACAATATATACACAGTATACAAGATATAAACAGTATACAAGATATACACAGTATACAAGATATAAACAGTATACAAGATATACACAGTATACAAGATATAAACAGTATACAAGATATACACAGTACACAAGATATAAACAGTATACAAGATATACACAGTATACAAGATATAAACAGTATACAAGATATACACAGTATACAAGATATAAACAGTATACAAGATATACACAGTATACAAGATATAAACAGTATACAAGATATACACAGTATACAAGATATAAACAGTATACAAGATATACACAGTATACAAGATATAAACAGTATACAAGATTTACACAGTATACAAGATATATACAGTATACAAGATATACACAGTATACAAGATACAACTTCTTTTTCAACGGCAAAAACAACCAACTTTTAAAACACATACAAGATATACACAGTATACAAGATATAAACAGTATACAAGATATACACAGTATACAAGATATAAACAGTATACAAGATATACACAGTATACAAAATATAAACAGTATACAAGATATAAACAGTATACAAGATATACACAGTATACAAGATATAAACAGTATACAAGATATACACAGTATACAAGATATACACAGTATGCAAGATATAAATAGTATACAAGATATATACAGTATACAAGATATACACAGTATACAAGATATTAACAGTATACAAGATATAAACAGTATACAAGATATAAACAGTATACAAGAACGTCACTGTATACAAGATATAGACAGTATACAAGATATACACAGTATACAAGATATAATCAGTATACAAGATATACACAGTATACAAGATATAAACAGTATACAAGATATACACAGTATACAAGATATAAACAGTATACAAGATATACACAGTATACAAGATATAAACAGTATACAAGATTTACACAGTATACAAGATATATACAGTATACAAGATATACACAGTATACAAGATATAAACAGTATACAAGATATACACGGTATACAAGATATACACAGTATACAAGATATAAACAGTATTCAAGATATGAACAGTATACAAGATATACACAGTGTAGCGGAGAGGCAGTAGGATCTGTATTATCTTTTTGGTAGGCAGAGACAAGCAAGTAACTACTCTTGGTAATTTTAATAATAACCCCTTTCCACCAAGAACTAGACGACACATAGCTTGGGAGTTAACAACAACTTCTTTTTCAACGGCTAAAACAACCAACTTTTAAAACAGTCTCCCCTACCAGGGGTTTCTGAACTGATACAATGACATCATCAAACATATAATTGTATTACAAGATATACACAGTATACAAGATATACACAGTATACGAGATATACACAGTATACAAGGTATAAACAGTATACAAGATATAAACAGTATGCAAGATATACACAGTATACAAGATATAAACAGTATACAAGATATAAACAGTATACAAGATATACACAGTATACAAGATTTAAACAGTATACAAGATATACACAGTATACAAGATATAAACAGTATACAAGATATACACGGTATACAAGATATACACAGTATACAAGATATAAACAGTATTCAAGGTATGAACAGTATACAAGATATACACAGTGTAGCGGAGAGGCAGTAGGATCTGTATTATCTTTTTGGTAGGCAGAGACAAGCAAGTAACTACTCTTGGTAATTTTAATAATAACCCTTTTCCACCAAGAACTAGACGACACATAGCTTGGGAGTTAACAACAACTTCTTTTTCAACGGCAAAAACAACCAACTTTTAAAACAGTCTCCCCTACCAGGGGTTTCTGAACTGATACAATGACATCATCAAACATATAATTGTATTACAGTAACATACAGTTTAACATACATTTTAACCATTAGCCTAAATAACAATTTCCGCATAGTTCATAAGTGGCGAGGTTTGCCACAATGCTCCCCCAGAACCAAGCCGGCATACCCAGTCTGATCCAAACGGATTGGCTTGGGGAGGTCCGGAGGAGTGTTCACAGATCAAGGTTCAAGATTGGTTTGTCTGGACAATCCGTCAGCGTTAGATTGTTAAGTCAAACGGCTGCAGCGCCAAACTCCAGCGCAGCAGCCGGGCATTGTCTCCGGATACCCTGTTCAGCCACACCAACGGGTTGTGATCTGTGAGCAGGGAGAATTGTTGTCCATATAGATACGGCTGAAGTTTCTTGAGGGCCCACACCACGGCCAGGCATTCCTCTTCGAAGGCGGCGTAGCTAACTTCTCGGGGTAACAGTTTTCTTCTTAGGTAGGTCACAGGATGCTCACCGCCATAAGCCCTGACTTGGCTCAGCACGGCTCCCAATCCAAACATAGAAGCGTCTGTATGGACGAGAAAGCGTTTAGTTGGATCCGGGGCAGCAAGGATAGGGGCATTTACGAGAGCTTTTTTCAGTTCTTGGAATGCTTGTTCACACTCTGGGCTCCAGGTAACAATCTTAGGAAGGTTTTTACGGGTGAGGTCGGTGAGGGGTTTGGCTAGGGTACTATAATTAGGTATGAACTTCCTATAATAGCCTGCGGTACCTAGAAAGGCTAGCACTTGGGTCTTGGTATGGGGAGTGGGCCACTTGGCTACGGCCTCTACCTTGGCCAGTTCGGGCTTCTGCTGCCCACTACCTACTCGGTGTCCTAGGTACTGGACCTCCGCCATCCCTATATGGCATTTGCTAGGCTTAAGGGTTAATCCTGCCTCCCTAATGCAATCTAGGATCGCCCCTATATGGTTCAAATGCTCGTCCCAGGAGTTGCTAAATATAGCTATGTCATCTAAATAGGCGCATGCGTACTCTTGGGACCCATGCAGTAGACGATCCACCATTCGCTGGAAAGTTGCCGAAGCGTTCTTCATCCCGAATGTCATGACCTTGAATTGGTACAGGCCAAACGGGGTGACGAACGCTGACTTGGGGATGGCATCCTCGGCTAGTGGGATCTACCAGTACCCCTTACACAAATCTATGGTGGTGAGGTACTGGCCTCGAGCCATTTTATCCAGGAGCTCATCTATCCAGGGCATAGGGTAGGCGGTTTTATCATTAAGTTTCCGGTAGTCTACGCAGAAGCGGGTTGTGCCGCTTCGGCACTAGAACAACCGGCGAGAAAACTGCGGTTCCTGGTGCCCCTATCATACCAACGGCGCTGACGGGTTTGAGCCGCCTGGAGGATGGAGCGGACGGTCCGAGTCAGGGCCTCCAGGTGCTCCCTAAACTCCATGTATGGTACGATAGGAGTACAGTCACTAGTGACTTCCCGCTCCCAATGCTCTCGGATTAAGTCTAGGGGACCCCGTACCCTCCTTCCGAATAATAATTCAAAGGTAGAGAACCCCGTGGACTCCTGAGGTACCTCCCGGTAGGCGAAAAGCAAATAGGGTAGAAACTGCTCCCAGTTCTTCTGGGTATCCATGAACGTGCGGAGCATCTGTTTCAGTGTTCCGTTAAACCGTTCACAGAGCCCATTAGACTGGGGGTGATAAGCGGAATTTACAATGGGTTTCACCCCACATGCCCTCCACAACTGGTGGGTAATCTTGGCCGTAAACTGGGTGCCCCGGTCCGAAATAACTTCCCGGGAAAATCCCATGCGGGAGAAGATTTTGATGAGGGCATCCGCCATGGTCTCGGCATGAATATTAGCCAGAGCCACCGCCTCGGGATATCGGGTGGCATAATCCACGACTGTGAGTATATACCTCTTTTCCGAGGGGCTAGGCTTGGCTAGGGCGCCAATGGGGTCCACCGCCACTCGACTAAAAGGCTCCTCTATTATGGGGAGGGAGTGTAGCTTCGCCTTATATCGGTCTCCTCTTTTCCCTACTCGTTGGCAGGTGTCACACGCCTGGCAATACTGCCTAATATCTTTGGTGATCCCTGGCCAAAAGAAATTCTGAGTTAGGCGGTGCTTCGTCCGACTAACTCCTAGGTGGCCTGACAGCGGAATATCGTGGGCAACCCGTAGCAGTTCTCGTCTATACCTCTGAGGTACTATTAACTGCTGAACGGACAGGGGAATAGATCCGGCCACTATCTTCTTTGCATACCTGTACAGTAACCCCTTGTTCCAACCATACCTCTCTCCTTCCAACCCCGCCTGATTCTGGTCTACCTTATCCCTATATACTTGCAACGAGGGGTCCGTGGCCACTTCGCTACCAAACTCTAGTGGAGGGGCCCAAGAGACATTAGGGGGGTGATTGCTTACCTGAGTCTCAGAGTGATCAGCCAGTGCGTTGGTGCGGGTCTGTTGTCGGGTAACCACGGGCAATGCTGCTTGTGGGGAGGTTCGGGGTGCAAACGCTGAAGTCAGCTCCCCTGAGTCGTTGCCCAAAATAACGTCTGCGGGCAAATTCTGCATAAGGCCCACTTCCACGTTCCCTGACCCTGCTCCCAAATCCAAGTGTACTTTGGCCGTGGGAATCTTGTAAATGGCTCCCCCGGCCACCCGGACAGCTACACAGTCTCTGGTGAGTTGATTGATGGAAACTAAATGTTGTCGGAGCAAGGTTATGGTGGCCCCAGAGTCACCCAGCCCTTGGACACGTCGGCCCTCCATATAGACCACCTGGCGGTGGCTTTGTAGGTTGTCCGAAGCGGCCTGTACTGGGTTTACTTCATGTAAGATGCACAAGGGTTCCTCATGGAAGACTGTGGGTTGGGTCTGTAGTCGGGGCTCGTTCTGGTAGCAGTGCACAGCTGCCGGTTGTTTGACAAGTTGTTCTGGTTGTTCCAGGTGGATCGGTTCTTGTTCCTGGGACAGTCACTCTGAATGTGCCCTTGTTGGTTACAAAGATGGCAAGGGATAGCTGATCGAGTCTGGTATCGGGGAGGGGGTGGGTGGATTCCCCCTCCAGGATGGGGTAGCAGAGGTGTGGGGGTTGGGGTGACCCCAATACTGGAGCATTGCTGTGTTTGTTGAGCTCTCCGGGCGTCTTGGTATTTGTCGGCCAAGGTCGCTGCGGTATATACCGTGCATGGTTTTCAATCTCTCAGCCAGTTTTGCAGTTCGGTGGACACCCCTTGGAAGAATTACTCCATCAACAGGAGTTGTAAAAGGTCTTTCAACTGGGTGACTTGGGCTGCCTGCAACCAGCCTTTAGCGGCCCTGGTTAGCCAATGCACCCACTCAGTGCGGCTATCTTTCTCCAGCTTCTTCAGGTCTCGGAACCGCTGTCCGTATGCCTCCGGGGTAATAGCATACCTAGTCAGGATGGCCTGTTTTACCTTCTGGTAGTCCCTGCTGTTCTCATCTGGTATGGTGCGGTAGGCTTCAGCGGCCCGCCCGGATAACTTGCCAGCCAGTAGGGGAACTTTGGTCAGCGGTACTAATATGCAGTTGGCATAATCGCTCAAAGTTCTGTAGGTACCCATCGATAGCCTCTGTGTCAGTATGATCCTTGAATGCGTGGTAGGGAATCTTAGCTTTCCCTGTACCAGCACTGGATTGTACTGGTAGCCCCTCTCCGGGTCTCGGGGTGGTTTGTCGGGTCACCATCAAGTACTCCTGTACATCTGCTGATGTCCGTGTCAGGAGCTCCTCCGAATGGGGTAGCGGAAAAAAAGCCAACTGGGTCCGTATCTCTTTTTGGAATTCGGTTTCGTTGTTCGCCATGGGTACGGCCGTACCTGCTACCCGGTCTCCCTCCATGAGCTCCGCAATCAGCCTTGCTTTGGTTTTATTGCTGGCAATAATTCCTCTCGCCTCCAGTAATTCCTTCAATGCAGTTCGCTTTAGTCTGGTTTAATCTATCACATGTCCTACGACTTGCTGTGCGGTTTGAATCCCGTCGCTTGCCACCAATTGTAACCAACAAGGGCACATTCAGAGAGACTGTCCCAGGAACAAGAACCGATCCAACTGGAACAACCAGAACAACTTGTCAAACAACCGGGCACACTATACAAGATATAAACAGTATAAAAGATATACACAGTATACAAGATATAAACAGTATACAAGATATACACAGTATACAAGATATAAACAGTATACAAGATATACAAAGTATACAAGATATAAAGAGTATACAAGATATACACAGTATACAAGATATACACAGTATACAAGATATAAACAGTATACAAGATATAAACAGTATACAAGATATACACAGTATACATGATATAAACAGTATACAAGATATACACAGTATACAAGAACGTCACAGTATACAAGATATAAACAGTATACAAGGACATTACAGTATACAAGAACGTTACAGTATACAAGATATAAACAGTATACAAGGACATTACAGTATACAAGATATAAACAGTATACAAGGAAATTATTATACCACCACCATCCTGAACCGTTGATACAAGGTAGGATGGATCCATGCTTTCATGTTGTTTACTCCAAATTCTGACCCTACCATCTGAATGTCACAGTTGAAATCGAGACTCATCAGACCAGGCAACGTTTTTCCAATCTTCTATTGTCCAAGTTTGGTGAGCCTGTTCGACTTGTAGCCTCACCTTCATGTTCTTAGCTGGAGTGGCACCCGGTGTGGTCTTCTGCTGCTGTAGCCCATCTGCATCAAGGTTCGACATGTTGTGCGTTCAGAGATGGTATTCTGCATACCTTGGTTGTAACAAGTGGATATTTGAGTTACTGTTGCCTTTCTATCATCTCGAACCAGTCTTCCCATTCTCCTCTGACATCAACAAGTCATTTTTGTCCACACAACTGCTGCTCACTGGACATTTTCTCTTAAGTAATTAAATGCCCTATCCTCCTGGCTTGCTGTCATAACATAAGAGCCATAGAACTGACTCAACTCTAACTATATACAGGGAGTGCAGAATTATTAGGCAAGTTGTATTTTTGAGGATTAATTTTATTATTGAACAACAACCATGTTCTCAATGAACCCAAAAAAACTCATTAATATCAAAGCTGAATAGTTTTGGAAGTAGTTTTTAGTTTGTTTTTAGTTATAGCTATTTTAGGGGGATATCTGTGTGTGCAGGTGACTATTACTGTGCATAATTATTAGGCAACTTAACAAAAAACAAATATATACCCATTTCAATTATTTATTTTTACCAGTGAAACCAATATAACATCTCAACATTCACAAATATACATTTCTGACATTCAAAAACAAAACAAAAACAAATCAGTGACCAATATAGCCACCTTTCTTTGCAAGGATACTCAAAAGCCTGCCATCCATGGATTCTGTCAGTGTTTTGATCTGTTCACCATCAACATTGCGTGCAGCAGCAACCACAGCCTCCCAGACACTGTTCAGAGAGGTGTACTGTTTTCTCTCCTTGTAAATCTCACATTTGATGATGGACCACAGGTTCTCAATGGGGTTCAGATCAGGTGAACAAGGAGGCCATGTCATTAGATTTTCTTCTTTTATACCCTTTCTTGCCAGCCACGCTGTGGAGTACTTGGACGCGTATGATGGAGCATTGCCCTGCATGAAAATCATGTTTTTCTTGAAGGATGCAGACTTCTTCCTGTACCACTGCTTGAAGAAGGTGTCTTCCAGAAACTGGCAGTAGGACTGGGAGTTGAGCTTGACTCCATCCTCAACCCGAAAAGGCCCCACAAGCTCATCTTTGATGATACCAGCCCAAACCAGTACTCCACCTCCACCTTGCTGGCGTCTGAGTCGGACTGGAGCTCTCTGCCCTTTACCAAACCAGCCACAGGCCCATCCATCTGGCCCATCAAGACTCACTCTCATTTCATCAGTCCATAAAACCTTAGAAAAATCAGTCTTGAGATATTTCTTGGACCAGTCTTGACGTTTCAGCTTGTGTGTCTTGTTCAGTGGTGGTCGTCTTTCAGCCTTTTTTACCTTGGCCATGTCTCTGAGTATTGCACACCTTGTGCTTTTGGGCACTCCAGTGATGTTGCAGCTCTGAAATATGACCAAACTGGTGGCAAGTGGTATCTTGGCAGCTGCACGCTTGACTTTTCTCAGTTCATGGGCAGTTATTTTGCGCCTTGGTTTTTCCAAACGCTTCTTGCGACCCTGTTGACTATTTTGAATGAAACGCTTGATTGTTCGATGATCACGCTTCAGAAGCTTTGCAATTTTAAGAGTGCTGCATCCCTCTGCAAGATATCTCACTATTTTTTACTTTTCTGAGCCTGTCAAGTCCTTCTTTTGACCCATTTTGCCAAAGGAAAGGAAGTTGCCTAATAATTATGCACACCTGATATAGGGTGTTGATGTCATTAGACCACACCCCTTCTCATTACAGAGATGCACATCACCTAATATGCTTAATTGGTAGTAGGCTTTCGAGCCTATACAGCTTGGAGTAAGACAACATGCATAAAGAGGATGATGTGGTCAAAATACTCATTTGCCTAATAATTCTGCACTCCCTGTATACATAACCATAATAACTTATTATAACTTCAAATAAATAAACACAGACAAAGAGTGTGGGAAAAGACCCGTGGGTCACGTTTATTGTAGAACAATGAGAACCGGCTGGACGCAACAAGGCCAGCTATAACATGTGGCGGCAATCTAGCTAGGAGAGTAAGCAACCCCCTGCTAGGAAGAAGGGCCGCGCCCGTGAATGCCTACACAAGCGGAGCTTAGCTGCACGCAGAAGGCTTAGGGAGTTCTTGGCATCTTTAGAATGGGGGAGGAACCCCAGGCGCGCGCCTGCAGAGATCACCCACCCCTGCGCAGCCGTCACTCTACCTCTCATGGCAAACCGGGGCGCGGACCAACCGCCACAAGAGACAGCCCAACAGGCACAGCTCTTGCCGCCACACTCATAGGTGTAATAAAATAGCATGCCTCAAATTACAAAGAAACAGGTCAATGCCCCTCTCAGTGAGGTGCACCCCGTCCCTTCTGTAGAGGCTCCTCTCAGCCGTTGTGATGTTCCCATGTTCCACAACAAACCCTCCTAACTGGCCTAAGAACATCGTAACCTCCCTGTTAATCTTCTTTCTAACCTGGAAAGCTGCCCTGTGGGACTGCATGTGTTGCCACTCAATTCTGGGGATGATGTTGGACCACCCTATTTTCACGTGAGGGACCCAAGTCTGGAAAGTGCGCAGATCAGACTGAATAACTGCACTGAGCTGCTTGCACGGTAGGAGCCCCATATCATTCCCCCCGGCATGAATGATTAAAATGTGGGGTTTCTCCCACCTGTGCAACGCCCCTTGCAGTAACTCAGGCAGACCTTGCCATGTCAGACCCCTAAGCCCCAACCATCTAATGGTGACTCGAGATGAGATGATGGCATCCCTTCAATTCCGATTGGCTGATGCAATCAGCCAATAGAATTGAGCTTGCATTCTATTGGCTGATTGGAACAGCCAATAAAATGCGGGCTCAATCCTATTGGCTGATTGGATCAGCCAATATGATTGAACTTCAATTCTATTGGCTGATTGCATCAGCCAATAGGATTTTTCCTACCTTAATTCCGATTGGCTGATAGAATCCTATCAGCCAATAGGAATTGAAGGGACACCATTTTGGATGACATCATTTAAAGGAACCTTCATTCTTCAGTTGGACTTCATTTGAAGAGGATGCTCCGCGTCGGCTGGATTGAAGATACACCCGCTCCGCTCCGGATGGATGAAGATAGAAGATGCCGTCTGGATTAATGATAGTGTAGTGTTAGGTGTAATTGTAACTTAGGTTAGGGTTTATTTTACAGGTAAATTTGTATTTATTTTAGCTAGGTAGTTATTAAATAGTTAATAACTATGTAATAACTATTGTACCTAGTTAAAATAAATACAAACTTGCCTGTAAAATAAAAATAAATCCTGAGATAGCTACAATGTAACTATTAGTTATATTGTAGCTATTTTAGGGTTTATTTTATAAATAAGTATTTAGTTTTAAATAGGATTAATTTATTTAATTGTAGTAATTTTATTAAGATTATTTTAAATTATATTTAAGTTAGGGGGGTTAGGGTTAGACTTAGGTTTAGGGGTTAATATATTTATTATAAGGGCGGCAGAGTAGTGGTAAATAAATATAATGTAGGTGTCAGCGATGTTGGGGGCAGCAGATTAGGGGTTCATTAATATAATGTAGGTGGCGGCCGGCCGGAGTGGAAGATTAGGGGTTAATAATATAATGTAAGTGTCAGCAATGTCAGGGGCGGCAGATTAAGGGTTAATAAGTGTAAGATTAGGGGTGTTTAGACTTGGGGTTCATGTTAGGGTGTTAGGTGTAGACGTAAAATATATTTCCCCATAGGAAATAATGGGGCTGCGTTAGGAGCTGAACGCTGCTTTTTTGCAGGTGTTAGGTTTTTTTTCAGCCAGCTCAGCCGCATTGTTTCCTATGGGGAAATCGTGCACAAGCACGTTTATCCAGCTTACCGCTGACTTAACGCTGGTATTGAGGTGAGATGTGGAGCTAAATTTTGCTCTACGTTCACTTTTTAGAGGCTAACGCCGGGTTGAAAAAAACCTGTAATACCAGCGTTGTCTTAAGTGAGCGGTGAGAAAAAAAGGCTTGTTAGCACCGCATGGCTTTACCGACAAAACTCGTAATCTAGCCGAATGTTTGTTACAGTTGGATTCATTGTACACAAACCTGCTCTGTAACAACACTCTGCAATCAGGAGAACTAAGTGATGGGTTTGGTACTTCCAGAGAACACTGTCAACAAGAGACAACACAGACATTTTATGGATTTACCAGCCATAAACTACAATCTACTGGAGAACCTTCTTAGGTACATTATCTTCAAGTCAAGGAGTATACCCTTTAAAATAGAAACTTTCAATATTTGCAGCTGATTCTACTTGAATTCCCTAAGGGATCAGGGATTACCTTACACTGCTTTATGCGGTTTTGTTGGTACAAAAATAACTTCTTTTAGCCCTCCAACATGATGTATCTTCAACATCCAAAGTCCAGTATCACCATAAACAAATAGATACATAAGTCTAAGCCCGGTCCACAGAGAGTGAGAAATAACATAAGATACATTAAACAGTCCACTGCTCACCTCTACTCCTCAGGGCAGACTCCGGTGTTGTAGCCAAATTCCTTCTCCGGTGTTATGAAAATATCCCTTGTCCTAGATCGCCATATCCTCTAAGCTCTACCCGGTATCAGGCAAATAGTGTCCATGCAAAGAAATGTACAACCGGGGAGTCCGTTTTTTAATAAAATCAGTATCCTTTATTTAACTGCATTAAAACATGCCTGAAAACATAAATTATGCTTACCTGATAATTTCATTTCCATTGAGGGGAGGAGAGTCCACAGTTTCATTCATTACTGTTGGGAATTAAGAACCTGGCCACCAGGAGGAGGCAAAGACACCCCAGCCAAAATATTAAATACCTCTCTGTCAGGGTTTTTTCCCTGTTTTGTTTGCCATGTGCTGCTGGCCGCCATTTTACTCACCTCTCTTGCTGACTATGGTGCATTGTGGGGGATGCTGCTCATTTCCTGCACTTCCTTTTATCGCCAGACTGGTGTGCATCATCCGTGTGAGACAGGATACAGTCTCAGAATTGTGATGTCATCACTTATTATTTAAAGGGCCTCTGTTCAGTATGCTTAGCCTTTGTGTTGTCTCAGACCTGTTTGTGAGAGTTCCTGTGTATTACCTGGCTGCCTGACATCCTTCCTGGTTCCTGATCCCTGGCTTGTTCCTGACTCTGCTGTTTTACTTGTTCCTGGTTCTGGCTCATCTGACTATTCGTTTTGGCTCCTGACTCGTCTCGTCTGACTACCAGCTCTGGTTTTGACTCCTGGCTTGTTATTTGACTTGTGCACTTTTTATTATTTTTTGCTATTAATAAAGGTGTGATTATTTTTGCACTTCTCATCTCAGTCTGATTCCTGGCACCCTGACACTCCCCCACCTCCCTCATTCCCCAGTCATTCTGCCGAGGGAACAAGGAACAGTAGGAGAAATATCAGGGTATAAATGGTGCCAGAAGATAAATAAAATTTAGGTCCGCCCATCGGAGATACGGACGGGAGTCGTGGACTCTCCTCCCCTCGATGGAAATTAAATTATCAGGTAAGCATAATTTATGTTTTCCATCTAAAGGGGAGGAGAGTCCACGGCTTCATTCATTACTGTTGGGAACATATACCAAAGCTCTGGAGGACACTGAATGAAACCGGGAGGGAAAAGGCAGACCCTAATCTGAGGGCACCACAGCCTGCAAAACCTTTTTCCCAAAAACAGCTTCCACAGAAGCAAAAACGTAAAATTTGTAAAACCTTGTAAAAGTGTGTAAGGAGGACCAGGTAGCCGCCTTACAAATTTGCTCCATAGAGGCCTCATTCTTGAAGGCACAAGAAGAAGCCACAGCTTCTTGAATGAGCCGTGATCCTCTGAGATCTCTCACACATTCTAGAAAGGCTTCTCTCTTTTCCAGTCTTGAAGACAGGTTTGATAGGGGGAATCTACCCCTGGGCGGATGGGATCTGAACCCTATCCTGTAGCCCTGGGCAACAACGTCCAGGACCCAAGGATCCTGAACATCCTGCAATAATGCTTCTGAGAAGAGAGATAATCTGCCACCTACTTGGTTTAGAGACCGGTCGGGGGCGCCCCTTCATGCCGATTTTGTCTCGGCGGGCTTCTTGCTCTGCTTAGACTTGCTCCAAGAATGAGCCGGTTTCCAAGTTCCCATGGACTGGTCCGCTTTCGCAGCAGGCTGCTGGCGCTGGGCCTTGTCCGCACAAAAGGGACGAAAAGCAGATCCTTTAGGCTTAGCCTTCTTATCCTGCGGTAGGAAAGCTTCCTTGCCTCCTGTAACCGTGGATATGATCGAATCCAATTCTGAACCGAACAGAATCTTTCCTTGAAAAGGCAGGGACAACAGCTTAGACTTAGAGGTCATGTCCGCAGACCAAGAATTTAGCCATAGAGCCCTGCGAGCTAAAACAGAAAAACCTGACACCTTAGTGTTCAGGCGCTTAATTTGCATATTGGCATCACATATGAAAGAATTGGTGATCTTCAGTGCCTTAAACTTGTCCTGTATCTCGTCTATGGAAGTCTCCCCCTCGACCATTTCACACAGGGATTCACACAAATATGTCGCAACTCCGGCAACTGCGGCTACAGCCGTTGCCGGCTGAAAAACAAACCCTGTGTGTTGAAACATCTTCCTTAACATGTTTTCCAACTTTTTATCCATAGGCTCCTTAAACGACGAACTATCCTCCAGGGGAATAGATGCCCACTTTGCGAGCGTTGAGATAGCACCATGCACCTTAGGGACAGTATCCCACAGCTCCAGCTGAGAGTCTGGGACGGGGAACTGTTTCCTAAAGGAAGAAGAAGGGGAAAAGGAAGAACCTAATCGCTCCCATTCATTCTTAATAATATTTGCCATCTTAACAGGAACCAGAAAAGTCTGAGGCACCACCCTGTTCTTATATACCTTATCAAGCCTAGGAATCGCAGGTTCTTCTGGAAGTTTCGATTCCAGAACTTCCAGAGTAACAAGCAATTGTCTCAGCAAAAAGCGCAAATTTTCCATTCTAAACATAAAGTCAGGCTCCTCCGCAGCCGGAAGTTTAGATGATATGGATTGCGACCCAGAAGGGGCCTCCTCCAAAGAGTCGGAGTGGGCCTTGTTCTCGTATAATGCCTCAGAAATTTCCACAGGCGTAAACAACCCCTGGGCGGGGCCGCCATGATACGCCCTACGCTTGCGCTTAGCAGAATGTGGTAAGGCATGGATCACTTTCGATACCGCCGTTTGCAGTTGATCCGCAAAATCTGATGGCCAACGAATCTCTCCTGCAGGAGTAATGGTTGGACCCTGGGGCGCTGTATGTGCAATAGGAGATGGATGCAGGGAATGCACCTCATGGGACAATACCCCTCAGAGGTGGACAGCTCAGTAGTAATAGACATCCGTTTGCTCTTAGATGTCGTAACTTTATTAAGGCATGTGGAACATAGTTGAGCAGGCTGATCCACCAGAACCTCCTCACAATAAACACAGGAATGAGACCTAGTTAAAGAGGACAAGCCCTCTAACATGTCAGAGTCCTCCATAGCTTGCGCTGTTATTAAGGACTAGATTAACTTAATAAATAGGCACCTTTATAACCTCCAATGGCCGGGGCACTCACCACCTCCTATGACCCCGACTACAGAAACCGTTTTGTCTCCTGCAACGCTGATCAACAGAGGAAGATAGATAGCCACACCCGGTCACATGGAATGCCTGGCAGGAACCACCCCTGCCTTAGGAGAAAACACGCCAAAAAAGGTTGCGTCATACTCCCGTAAGTCACCTGAAATTTCCACACATTGCCAGAGCCTCATCTCGCACATAACGCAGCAATGGCGCAATAAACAATATCATGTATAGCCCCCCCCCGTTAAGTAATCCCCTTTCCAAGAATATTAACCCTTGATTCTTTATTAGATAAAAAGGCGTCATACGGTGACACTGTCTTCCGTGTTATCATTATTTAATAAAAATGAACAATCTACGCCGTGGAACAGGAACACGGCCCTTCAAGTGTGACATGTTAGTAGCCTCGCTCCTGACATAGACTTGAGTGCAAAAAGCAGGCAGTGAAACTCGTTAACGCTGATTGCTTGTGGAGCTGTTAATATGAGTCGGGATGGTTTTGCAGAAAGACTCTCCCTGCATCTCCGGACTCTAACTTTCACCCAGGCTCTCACTGAGAGGCTGATAGGACTACTTAAAACTCCAGTCCCATTCCGAAGAGTACTACCCTCCATAAGAGACTACTCCGATCTTCTCTGCCGTCCTCCTGTGACGAAAGGCAAAGAATGACTGGGGGATGAGGGAGGTGGGGGAGGTATTTAAGTCTTTGGCTGGGGTGTCTTTCCCTCCTCCTGGTGGCCAGGTTCTTAATTCCCAACAGTAATAAATGAAGCCGTGGACTCCCCTCCCCTCCCCTTTAGATGGAAAAAGCGTCTCCAAATCTTACACTGATCCACAAACGTCCGGATTGTGCCAGTGTCGTGTCGAAATCTGCGACCCAACAGAATGTGCGACCGTGACATCACCAAATTCCTGAGTGCACACATGACTGGTTGCAAAATCAGACGGAACAGCTGTCTGTCATCGGATTTGTAACCAGAAAGTGCGCATGCGACAGAATCTGTACACCACTGTTCCTAACTAGGATTTATGATGGAGGGGCAGCATTACTAACTTTGGCCTAGATTTAGAGTTGGGCGGTAGCCGTCAAAACCAGCGTTAGAGGGTCCTAACGCTGGTTTTTACCGCCCGCTGGTATTTGGAGTCATTCAGGAAAGGGTCTAACGCTCACTTTGCAGACGCGACTTTTCCATACCGCAGATCCCCCTACGCCATTTGCGTATAATATCTTTTCAATGGGATCTTTCTAACACTGGTATTTAGAGTCGTGGCTGAAGTGAGCGTTAGAAATCTAACGACAAAACTCCAGCCGCAGAAAATAAACAGGAGTTAAGAGCTTTCTGGGCTAACGCCGGTTTATAAAGCTCTTAACTACTGTGCTCTAAAGTACACTAACACCCATAAACTACCTATGTACCCCTAAACCGAGGTCCCCCCACATCGCCCCCACTCTATTAAATTTTTTTATCCCCTAATCTGCCGCTCCGTACACCGCCGCCAGCTACGTTATCCCTATGTACCCCTAATCTGCTGCCCCTAACATCGCCGACCACTATGTTATATTTATTAACCCCTAATCTGCCGCCCCCGCTATCGCTGACACCTGCATATTAGCTATCGCTGACACCTGCATATTATTATTAACCCCTAATCTTCCGCTCCGTACACCGACGCAACCTACATTATCCCTATGTACCCCTAATCTGCTGCCCCTAACACCGCCGACCCCTATATTATATTTATTAACCCCTAATCTGCCGCCCCCAACGTCGCCTCCACCTACCTACAATTATTAACCCCTAATCTGCCGACCGGATATCACCGCTACTCTAATAAATGTATTAACCCCTAAAGCTAAGTCTAACCCTAACCCTAACACCCCCCTAAATTAAATATAATTTAAATCTAACTAAATAAATTAACTCTTATTAAATAACTTATTCCTATTTAAAGCTAAATACTTACCTGTAAAATAAACCCTAATATAGCTACAATATAAATTATAATTATATTGTAGCTATTTTAGGATTTATATTTATTTTACAGGCAACTTTGTAATTATATTAACCAGGTACAATAGCTATTAAATAGTTAATAACTATTTAATAGTTACCTAGTTAAAATAATTACAAAATTACCTGTAAAATAAATCCTAACCTAAGTTACAATTAAACCTAACACTACACTATCAATAAATTAATTAAATAAAATACCTACAATTATCTACAATTAAACCTAACACTACACTATCAATAAATTAATTAAATACAATACCTACAAATAAATACAATGAAATAAACTAACTAAAGTACAAAAAATAAAAAAGAACTAAGTTACAAAAAATAATATTTACAAACATTAGAAAAATATTACAACAATTTTAAACTAATTACACCTACTCTAAGCCCCCTAATAAAATAACAAAGCCCCCCAAAATAAAAAAATGCCCTACCCTATTCTAAATTAAAAAAGTTCAAAGCTCTTTTACCTTACCAGCCCTGAAAAGGGCCCTTTGCGGGGCATGCCCCAAAGAATTCAGCTCTTTTGCCTGTAAAAAAAACCCATACAATACCCCCCCCAACATTACAACCCACCACCCACATACCCCTAATCTAACCCAAACCCCCCTTAAATAAACCTAACACTAAGCCCCTGAAGATCTTCCTACCTTATCTTCACCTCGCCGGGTATCACACCGATCCGTCTTGGCTCTGATGTCTTGATCCAAGCCCAAGCGGGGGGCTGAAGATGTCCATGATCCGGCTGAAGTCTTCATCCAAGCGGGAGCTGAAGAGGTCCATGATCCGGCTGAAGTCTTCATCCAAGCGGGAGCTGAAGAGGTCCATGATCCGGCTGAAGTCTTCTATCAACGGCATCTTCAATCTTCTTTCTTTCGGATTCATGTTCATCCCGCCGACGCGGAACATCCATCTTCACCGACGACTTCCCGACGAATGACGGTTCCTTTAAGGGACGTCATCCAAGATGGCGTCCCTCGAATTCCGATTGGCTGATAGGATTCTATCAGCCAATCGGAATTAAGGTAGGAAAATTCTGATTGGCTGATGGAATCAGCCAATCAGAATCAAGTTCAATCCGATTGGCTGATCCGAGCAGCCAATCAGATTGAGCTTGCATTCTATTGGCTGTTCCGACTCTCTCCCCCCCTCTCTCTCCCCCCTCTCTCTCTCCATCTCTCCCACTCTCTTTCTCCCTCTTTCTCTCTCCCTCCCTCTTTCTTCCTCTCCCTCTCTATCTCTCCCCCTCTCTTTCTCTCCCTATCTCTCCCTCTCTATCTCTCTCTCTATCTCTTTCTCTCTCCCTCTTTCTTACTCTCCCTCTCCCAGTTACTTATGCGTCATGTACAATAGGATTGCTCCTGTGACCTGCAGGGATCTGCGATATCAAGCAGTAAATGCATCAGGTACAATAGTATTGCTCCTGTGACCTGCAGGGATCTGCGATATCAAGCAGTAAATGCATCAGGTACAATAGTATTGCTCCTGTGACCTGAAGAGATCTGCAGTGTCAAGCAGCAAATGCATCAGGTACAATAGTATTGCTCCTGTCACGTAGTGATGTCACGAACCTAAAATTTTCAGTTCGCGAACGCGAACTTCCGCAAATGTTCGCGAACCGGGCGAACCGTCATAGACTTCAATAGGCAGGCAAATTTTAAAACCCACAGGGACTCTTTCTGGCCACAATAGTGATGGAAAAGTTGTTTCAAGGGGACTAACACCTGGACTGTGGCATGCCGGAGGGGGATCCATGGCAAAACTCCCATGGAAAATTACATAGTTGATGCAGAGTCTGATTTTAATCCATAAAGGGCATAAATCACCTAACAGCTCCTTGCGACAACCTCCCCCTGCTTCCAACTCGTCTCCTCCTCCTCTCTATCTCCCCATCTGAACTTTCCCCCTGTTCTTCTTCTCTTCTAGTGGGCACCCACATGACATCCACGGACGCATTGTCATCATCAACCGCTTCACTTGTATCTGACAACTCAGCAAAGGAAGCAGCAGCGGGTACAACATCATCATCATCATCATCACACCGTACGTCCATGTGTGTAATGCTGCCTGACTGAGACATATCCCTGTTATCTACATCCTCTGGCAATAATGGTTGCGCATCACTCATTTCTTCTAACTGATGTATAAATAACTCCTCTGACAGATCAAGTGAAGCGGCTGTGGTGTTAGTGTTGGTGGTGGCGGCAGGCGGGCGAGTGGTAACTTGAGAGGTGCCCGAAACTAAGCTGGAGGAGGATGGTGCGTCAAGGTTCCGAGCGGAAGCTGTAGAAGATTGGGTGTCCTGTGTTAGCCAGTCAACTATGTCCTCAGAACTTTTCGAGTTCAGGGTACGTGGCCTCTGAACACTGGGCATTATTCTAGGGCCAAAGGGAATCACAGCACCACGACCACGACGGCCCCTGCGGGGTGGCCTGCCTCTGCCTGTCATTTTTTTTTTCGATTAGTGGTACTATGTGTGCAAGCTACTGTGACAACAGATATGAGTGGCACAGTGCACTGGCAGAAGTTGGCAGAGTAGACGCTGTAGGCCTGACTCCCCCTCTATCTCTCTCTCCCTCTCTATCTCTCTCTCTATCTCTTTCTCTCTCCCTCTTTCTTACTCTCCCTCTCCCAGTTACTTATGCGTCATGTACAATAGGATTGCTCCTGTGACCTGCAGGGATCTGCGATATCAAGCAGTAAATGCATCAGGTACAATAGTATTGCTCCTGTGACCTGCAGGGATCTGCGATATCAAGCAGTAAATGCATCAGGTACAATAGTATTGCTCCTGTGACCTGAAGAGATCTGCAGTGTCAAGCAGCAAATGCATCAGGTACAATAGTATTGCTCCTGTCACGTAGTGATGTCACGAACCTAAAATATTCAGTTCGCAAACGGCGAACGCGAACTTCCGCAAATGTTCGCGAACCGGGCGAACCGTCATAGACTTCAATAGGCAGGCAAATTTTAAAACCCACAGGGACTCTTTCTGGCCACAATAGTGATGGAAAAGTTGTTTCAAGGGGACTAACACCTGGACTGTGGCATGCCGGAGGGGGATCCATGGCAAAACTCCCATGGAAAATTACATAGTTGATGCAGAGTATGATTTTAATCCATAAAGGGCATAAATCACCTAACATTCCTAAATTGTTTGGAATAATGTGCTTTAAAACATCAGGTATGATGTTGTATCGATCAGGTAGTGTAAGGGTTATGCCCGCTTCACAGTGACAGACCAAACTCCAAGTGTAACGCACCGCAAACAACCGCAAACAGTCCATTTGCACAACCGCAAACTCCCCATTTGCACAAGGTTGGACCTGAGCTCTGCAATGACGGCATTCTGGTGGTGGCAACAGCATGCGTTGATTGGCGTACTGTCTGGCTGACCCCGGGTGCCGATGCATGCTGTCTGACTGTGCCACTAGCTCCTTGCGACAACCTCCCCCTGCTTCCAACTCGTCTCCTCCTCCTCTCTATCTCCCCATCTGAACTTTCCCCCTGTTCTTCTTCTCTTCTAGCGGGCACCCACATGACATCCACGGACGCATCTTCATCATCAACCGCTTCACTTGTATCTGACAACTCAGCAAAGGAAGCAGCAGCGGGTACAACATCATCATCATCATCACACCGTACGTCCATGTGTGTAATGCTGCCTGACTGAGACATATCCCTGTTATTTACATCCTCTGGCAATAATGGTTGCGCATCACTCATTTCTTCTAACTGATGTATAAATAACTCCTCTGACAGATCAAGTGAAGCGGCTGTGGTGTTAGTGTTGGTGGTGGCGGCAGGCGGGCGAGTGGTAACTTGAGAGGTGCCCGAAACTAAGCTGGAGGAGGATGGTGCGTTAAGGTTCCGAGCGGAAGCTGTAGAAGATTGGGTGTCCTGTGTTAGCCAGTCAACTATGTCCTCAGAACTTTTCGAGTTCAGGGTACATGGCCTCTGAACACTGGGCATTATTCTAGGGCCAAAGGGAATCACAGCACCACGACCACGACGGCCCCTGCGGGGTGGCCTGCCTCTGCCTGTCATTTTTTTTTTCGATTAGTGGTACTATGCGTGCAAGCTACTGTGACAACAGATATGAGTGGCACAGTGCACTGGCAGAAGTTGGCAGAGTAGACGCTGTAGGCCTGACACACACGCTTGCAGACAACTAACTGCTATTCAATCTATTACAGTCAAAATTGTATTTTTTTTTTTAAATGTACACTACTGTTACACCAGATATGAGTTGCACTGGGGTGACACTGAAACGCACACGTGTGAAGGAAACTGACTGCTATTATTTCACAGTCAAATTTCTAGTTTTTTTTTTAATGTACACTACTGTTACACCAGATATGAGTTGCACTGGTGTGACACTGTGCCCTGGCAGGCCCTGAAACACACACGTGTGAAGGAAACTGACTGCTATTATTTCACAGTCAAATTTCTATTTTTTTTTTAACCCCTTAATGACCGAGGACTTACGCCATACGTCCTCAGAAAAAATACAGTTAACGCCTGAGGACGTATGGCGTACGTCCTCGGTTTGGAAAGCAGCTGGAAGCAATCCTGATCGCTTCCAGCTGCTTTCCGGTTATTGCAGGATGCCTTGATATCGAGGCATCCTGCAATAACAAATTTTACCCCTCCGGTGCAGAGAGAGCCACTCTGTGGCCCTCTCTGCACCGGGCATCGATGGCCGCATTCGTTGGTGGGTGGGAGCTGAAGTGAGAGGCGGGTGGGCGGCCATCGATGCGGTCCTTGTCAGAGAGGGGGGCGGGATCGGGATCGCCGGGGTCGCGTAGGCGTGCACGGGAGGAAGCGGGCCGGCGCGTGCACGGGGAGGGAGCGGGTGGGAACCGCTACACTACAGAAAAAAATGTTTTTATAAGTGGGAGAAAGGGGTGCAAAATATTTAGTACTTGGAAATCTAGTGATCTGGGAGCGGGTGGGGGATTGGTCTTGGGGGGGGGAAGCTACACTACAGAAAAATGAAATAAAAATAAAAAATAAACATTTTATTTGCAAACTGGGTACTGGCAGACAGCTGCCTGTACCCAATATGGCCCCCAATAAGGCAGAGGGGGAGGGTTAGGAAGCTGTTTTAGGGGGGATCAGGGAGGTTGGGGGCTAAGGGGGGATCCTACACAACAGCATATGTAAATATGCTAAAAATATATATATGAAAAAAAAAAGATACCTTTTATTTTAGTACTGGCAGACTTTCTGCCAGTACTTAAAGGGACACTAAACCCAAAATTTTTCTTTCATGATTCATATAGAGCATGCAATTTTAAGCAACTTTCTAATTTACTCCTATTATCAAATTTTCTTCATTCTCTTAATATATTTATTTGAAATGCAAGAATGTAAGTTTAGATGCCGGCCCATTTTTGGTGAATAACCTGGGTTATTCTTGCTGATTGGTGGATAAATTCATCCACCAATAAAAAAATGCTGTCCAAAGTGCTGAACCAAAAAAGAAGATTAGATGCCTTCTTTTTCAAATAAAGATAGCAAGTGAATGAAGAAAAATTGATAATAGGAGTAAATTATAAAGTTCCTTAAAATTGCATGCTCTATCTGAATCACACAAAAATAATTTGGGTTCAGTGTCCCTTTAAGATGGCGGGGACAATTGTGGGGTGGGGGAGGGAAGAGAGCTCTTTGGGAGGGATCAGGGGGTCTGATGTGTCAGGTGGGAAGCTGATCTCTACACTAAAGCTAAAATTAACCCTGTAAGCTCCCTACAAGCTACCTAATTAACCCCTTCACTGCTGGGCATAATTCATGTGTTGTGCGCAGTTGCATTTAGTGGCCTTCTAACTACCAAAAAGCAATGCCAAAGCCATATATGTCTGCTATTTCTGAACAAAGGGGATCCCACAGAAGCATTTACAACCATTTGTGCCATAATTGCACAAGCTGTTTGTAAATAATTTCAGTGAGAAACCTAAAGTTTGTAAAAAAGTTGACTATTTTTTTTTATTTGATCGCATTTGGCGGTGAAATGGTGGCATGAAATATACGAAAATGGGCCTAGATCAATACTTGGGGTTGTCTACTACACTACACTAAAGCTAAAATTAACCCTACAAGCTCCCTAATTAACCCCTGCACTGCTGAGCATAATACATGTGTGGTGCGCAGCGGCATTTAGCGGCCTTCTAATTACCAAAAAGCAATGCCAAAGCCATATATGTCTGCTATTTCTGAAAAGAGGGGATCCCAGAGAAGCATTTACAACCATTTGTGCCATAATTGCACAAAATGTTTGTAAATGATTTCAGTGAGAAAAATTTGGAAAAATGTAACGTTTTTTTTTATTTGATCGCATTTGGCGGTGAAATGGTGGCATGAAATATACCAAGATGGGCCTAGATCAATACTTTGGGTTGTCTACTACACTACACTAAAGCTAAAATTACCCCAAAAAGCTCCCTACATGCTCCCTAATTAACCTCTTCACTGCTGGACATAATACACGTGTGGTGCGCAGTGGCATTTAGCGGCATTCTAATTATCAAAAAGCAACGTCAAAGCCATATATGTCTGCTATTTCTGAACAAAGGGGATCCCAGAGAAAAATGTACAACCATTTATGCCATAATTGCACAAGCTATTTGTAAATAATTTCAGTGAGAAACCTAAAGTTTGTGAAAAAATTTGTGAAAAAGTGAACAATTTTTTTTATTTGATCGCATTTGGTGGTGAAATGGTGGCATGAAATATACCAAAATGGGCCTAGATCTATACTTTGGGATGTCTTCTAAAAAAAATATATATACATGTCAATGGCTATTCAGGGATTCCTGACAGATATCAGTGTTCCAATGTAACTAGCGCGAATTTTGAAAAAAAATGGTTTGGAAATAGCAAAGTGCTACTTGTATTTATGGACCTATAACTTGCAAAAAAAGCAAAGAACATGTAAACATTGGGTATTTCTAAACTCAGGACAAAATTTAGAAACTATTTAGCATGGGTGTTTTTTGATGGTTGTAGATGAGTAACAGATTTTGGGGGTCAAAGTTAGAAAAAGTGTGTGTTTTTTCCATTTTTTCCTCATATTTTATAATTTTTTTTATAGTAAATTATAGGATATGATGAAAATAATGGTATCTTTAGAAAGTCCATTTAATGGCGAGAAAAACGGTATATAATATGTGTGGGTACAGTAAACGAGTAAGAGGAAAATTACAGCTAAACACAAACACCGCAGAAATGTAAAAATAGCCCTGGTCCCAAACGGACAGAAAATGGAAAAGTGCTGTGGTCATTAAGGGTTTAATGTACACTACTGTTACACCAGATATGAGTTGCACTGGTGTGACACTGTGCCCTGGCAGGCCCTGAAACGCACACGTGTGAAGGAAACTGACTGCTATTATTTCACAGTCAAATTTCTAGTTTTTTTTAAATGTACACTACTGTTACACCAGATATGAGTTGCACTGATTTGACACTGTGCCCTGGCAGGCCCTGAAACGCACACGTTTGAAGGAAACTGACTGCAATTATTTCACAGTCAAATTTCTAGTTTTTTTTTAACCCCTTAATGACCGAGGACTTACGCCATACGTCCTCAGAAAAAATACAGTTAACGCCTGAGGACGTATGGCATACGTCCTCGGTTTGGAAAGCAGCTGGAAGCGATCCTGAAACGCACACGTGTGAAGGAAACTGACTGCTATTATTTCACAGTCAAAAAAGTGTTTTTTTTTTTAAATGTACACTACTGTTACACCAGATATGAGTGGTGGCACTGGGCAAGTGGGCACAGTATACGCTGTGAGCCTGACACGCACGCTGGCAGGCAGGCAACTGCAATTAGATTACACAGGGAAAAAAAAAAAAGCAGACTGATGTTCTAGCCCTAAAAAGGGCTTTTTGGGGTGCTGTCCTTACAGCAGAGATCAGATGAGTCCTTCAGGACTATAGTGGACACTGAATACACTAGCCTAGCTATCGATTTCCCTATTAAATCAGCAGCAGCTACACTGTCCCTCCTCTCACTAAGAATGCAGCTTCCGAATGAATCTAAAATGGATGCTGTCCAGGAGGTGGGAGGGTCTGGGAGGGAGGGTCTGCTGCTGATTGGCTGGAATGTGTCTGCTGACTGTGAGGTACAGGGTCAAAGTTTACTCAATGATGACGAATAGGGGGCGGACCGAACATCGCATATGTTCGCCCTTCGCGGTGAACGAGAACATGCTATGTTCGCCTGGAACTATTCGCCGGCGAACTATTCGCGACATCACTACTCCTGTGACCTGCAGGGATCTGCGGTGTCAAGCAGTAAATGCATCATGTACAATAGTATTGCTCCTGTGTCCTGCAGGGATCTGCGGTGTCAAGCAATAAATGCATCATGTACAATAGTATTGCTCCTGTGTCCTGCAGGGATCTGCGGTGTCAAGCAGTAAATGCACCATGTACAATAGTATTGCTCCTGTGACCTGCAGGTATCTGCGGTATCATGCAGTAAATGCATCAGGTACAATAGTATTGCTCCTGTGACCTGCAGGGATCTGCGGTGTCAAGCAGTAAATGCATCAGGTACAATAGTATTGCTCCTGTGTCCTGCAGGGATCTGCGGTGTCAAACAGTAAATGCATCATGTACAATAGGATTGCTCCTGTGACCTGCAGGGATCTGCAGTGTCAAGCAATAAATGTATCATGTACAATAGTATTGCTCCTGTGTCCTGCAGGGATGTGCGGTGTCAAGCATTAAATGCATCATGTACAATAGCATTGCTCCTGTGACCTGCAGGGATCTGCAGTGTCAAGCAGTAAATGTATCATGTACAATAGTATTGCTCCTGTGTCCTGCAGGGATGTGCGGTGTCAAGCATTAAATGCATCATGTACAATAGTATTGCTCCTGTGACCTGCAGGGATCTGCAGTGTCAAGCAGTAAATGTATCATGTACAATAGTATTGCTCCTGTGACCTGCAGGGATCTGCGGTGTCAAGCAGTAAATGCATCACGTACAATAGTATTACTCCTGTGTCCTGCAGGGATCTGCGGTGTCAAGCAGTAAATGCATCATGTACAATAGGATTGCTCCTGTGACCTGCAGGGATCTGCGGTTTCGAGCAGTAAATGCATCAGGTACAATAGTATTGCTCCTGTGATCTGCAGGGATCTGCAGTGTCAAGCAATAAATGCATCATGTACAATAGTATTGCTCCTGTGTCCTGAAGGGATCTGCGGTGTCAAGCAATAAATGCATCATGTACAATAGTATTGCTCCTGTGACCTGCAGGGATCTGCGGTGTCAAGCAATAAATGCATCAGGTACAATAGTATTGCTCCTGTGACCTGCAGGGATCTGCAGTGTCAAGCAGTAAATGCATCATGTACAATAGTATTGCTCCTGTGACCTGCAGGGATCTGCGATATCAAGCAGTAAATGCATCATGTACAATAGTATTGCTCCTGTGACCTGCAGGGATCTGCGGTGTCAAGCAGTAAATGCATCAGGTACAATAGTATTGCTCCTGTGTCCTGCAGGGATCTGCTGTGTCAAGCAGTTAATGCATCATGTACAATAGTATTGCTCCTGTGACCTGCAGGGATCTGCGGTGTCAAGCAGTAAATGCATCAGGTACAATAGTATTGCTCCTGTGTCCTGCAGGGATCTGCAGTGTCAAGCAGTAAATGCATCATGTACAATAGTATTGCTCCTGTGACCTGCAGGGATCTGTGGTGTCAAGCAGTAAATGCATCAGGTACAATAGTATTGCTCCTGTGACCTGCAGGGATCTGCGGTGTCAAGCAGTAAATGCATCACGTACAATAGTATTGCTCCTGTGACCTGCAGGGATCTGCAGTGTCAAGCTGTAAATGCATCATGTACAATAGTATTGCTCCTGTGACCTGCAGGGATCTGCAATGTCAAGCAGTAAATGCATCAGGTACAATAGTATTGCTCCTGTGTCCTGCAGGGATCTGCTGTGTCAAGCAGTAAATGCATCACATACAATAGTATTGCTCCTGTGACCTGCAGGGATCTGCTGTGTCAAGCAGTAAATGTATCAGGTACAATAGTATTGCTCCTGTGACCTGCAGGGATCTGCGGTGTCAAGCAGTAAATGCGTCATGTACAATAGTATTGCTCCTGTGTCCTGCAGGGATCTGCGATGTCAAGCAGTAAATGCATCACGTACAATAGTATTGCTCCTGTGACCTGCAGGGATCTGCAGTGTCAAGCTGTAAATGCATCATGTACAATAGTATTGCTCCTGTGACCTGCAGGGATCTGCAATGTCAAGCAGTAAATGCATCAGGTACAATAGTATTGCTCCTGTGTCCTGCAGGGATCTGCTGTGTCAAGCAGTAAATGCATCACATACAATAGTATTGCTCCTGTGACCTGCAGGGATCTGCTGTGTCAAGCAGTAAATGTATCAGGTACAATAGTATTGCTCCTGTGACCTGCAGGGATCTGCGGTGTCAAGCAGTAAATGCGTCATGTACAATAGTATTGCTCCTGTGTCCTGCAGGGATCTGCGATGTCAAGCAGTAAATGCATCATGTACAATAGTATTGCTCCTGTGACCTGCAGGGATCTGCGGTGTCAAGCAGTAAATGCATCAGGTACAATAGTATTGCTCCTGTGACCTGCAGGGATCTGCGGTGTCAAGCAATAAATGCATCATGTACAATAGTATTGCTCCTGTGACCTGCAGGGATCTGCGGTGTCAAGCAGTAAATGTGTCATGTACAATAGTATTGCTCCTGTGACCTGCAGGGATCTGCGGTGTCAAGCAGTAAATGCGTCATGTACAATAGTATTGCTCCTGTGACCTGCAGGGATCTGCGGTGTCAAGCAGTAAATGCGTCATGTACAATATTATTGCTCCTGTGACCTGCAGGGATCTGCGGTGTCAAGCAGTAAATGCATCACGTACAATAGTATTGCTCCTGTGACCTGCAGGGATCTGCGGTGTCAAGCAATAAATGCATCAGGTACAATAGTATTGCTCCTGTGTCCTGCAGGGATCTGCGGTGTCAAGCAATAAATGCATCAGGTACAATAGTATTGCTCCTGTGTCCTGCAGGGATCTGCGGTGTCAAGCAGTAAATGCATTAGGTACAATAGTATTGCTCCTGTGTCCTGCAGGGATCTGCGGTGTCAAGCAATAAATGCATCAGGTACAATAGTATAGCTCCTGTGACCTGCAGGGATCTGCGGTGTCAAGCAGTAAATGCATCAGGTACAATAGTATTGCTCCTGTGTCCTGCAGGGATCTGCGGTGTCAAGCACTAAATGCATCATGTACAATAGTATTGCTCCTGTGACCTGCAGGGATCTGCGGTGTCAAGCAATAAATGCATCATGTACAATAGTATTGCTCCTGTGTCCTGCAGGGATCTGCGATGTCAAGCATTAAATGCATCATGTACAATAGTATTGCTCCTGTGACCTGCAGGGATCTGCGGTGTCAAGCAGTAAATGCATCAGGTACAATAGTATTGCTCCTGTGACCTGCAGGGATCTGCGGTGTCAAGCAATAAATGCATCATGTACAATAGTATTGCTCCTGTGACCTGCAGGGATCTGCGGTGTCAAGCAGTAAATGTGTCATGTACAATAGTATTGCTCCTGTGACCTGCAGGGATCTGCGGTGTCAAGCAGTAAATGCGTCATGTACAATAGTATTGCTCCTGTGACCTGCAGGGATCTGCGGTGTCAAGCAGTAAATGCATCACGTACAATAGTATTGCTCCTGTGACCTGCAGGGATCTGCGGTGTCAAGCAATAAATGCATCAGGTACAATAGTATTGCTCCTGTGTCCTGCAGGGATCTGCGGTGTCAAGCAATAAATGCATCAGGTACAATAGTATTGCTCCTGTGTCCTGCAGGGATCTGCGGTGTCAAGCAGTAAATGCATTAGGTACAATAGTATTGCTCCTGTGTCCTGCAGGGATCTGCGGTGTCAAGCAATAAATGCATCAGGTACAATAGTATAGCTCCTGTGACCTGCAGGGATCTGCGGTGTCAAGCAGTAAATGCATCAGGTACAATAGTATTGCTCCTGTGTCCTGCAGGGATCTGCGGTGTCAAGCACTAAATGCATCATGTACAATAGTATTGCTCCTGTGACCTGCAGGGATCTGCGGTGTCAAGCAATAAATGCATCATGTACAATAGTATTGCTCCTGTGTCCTGCAGGGATCTGCGGTGTCAAGCAGTAAATGCATCAGGTACAATAGGATTGCTCCTGTGACCTGCAGGGATCTGCGGTGTCAAGCAGTAAATGCATCACGTACAATAGTATTGCTCCTGTGTCCTGCAGGGATCTGCGGTGTCAAGCAGTAAATGCATCAGGTACAATAGTATTGCTCCTGTGACCTGCAGGGATCTGCAGTGTCAAGCAGTAAATGCATCAGGTACAATAGGATTGCTCCTGTGACCTGCAGGGATCTGCTGTGTCAAGCAGTAAATGCATCACGTACAATAGTATTGCTCCTGTGACCTGCAGGGATCTGCGGTGTCAAGCAGTAAATGCATCAGGTACAATAGTATTACTCCTGTGACCTGCAGGGATCTGCAGTGTCAAGCAGTAAATGCATCACGTACAATAGTATTGCTCCTGTGTCCTGCAGGGATCTGCGGTGTCAAGCAGTAAATGCATCATGTACAATAGTATTGCTCCTGTGTCCTGCAGGGATCTGCGGGGTCAAGCAGTAAATGCATCATGTACAATAGTATTGCTCCTGTGTCCTGCAGGGATCTGCGGTGTCAAGCAGTAAATGCATCATGTAAAATAGTATTGCTCCTGTGACCTGCAGGGATCTGCGGTGTCAAGCAGTAAATGCGTCATGTACAATAGTATTGCTCCTGTGACCTGCAGGGATCTGCGGTGTCAAGCAGTAAATGCATCACGTACAATAGTATTGCTCCTGCGACAGTAAATGCATCATGTACAATAGTATTGCTCCTGCGACAGTAAATGCATCATGTACAATAGTATTGCTCCTGCGACAGTAAATGCATCATGTACAATAGTATTGCTCCTGTGTCCTGCAGGGATCTGCGGTGTCAAGCAGTAAAGGCATCAGGTACAATAGTATTGCTCCTGTGACCTGCAGGGATCTGCGGTGTCAAGCAGTAAATGTATTATGTACAATAGTATTGCTCCTGTGACCTGCAGGGATCTGCGGTGTCAAGCAGTAAATGCATCAGGTACAATAGTATTGCTCCTGTGACCTGCAGGGTATCACTGCAGACCAGAATTGCGTAGTGTGCAGAGTTAGAACCATCACTTTTAGCCTTCTTCGTGAGGTGGACTCTCACTTCTCCAGTCTAATACTTTCCTTGTTTTGTATGTATTTGTTTGTTAATGAGCACAGTTACTTATGCTTTTATTTTGTTTAGTACATAGTTTAAAATACCGGACCTGACCATCCACATTGCTCCTTTTCATTTTACTGGGAATGTTTAAATAAGGTGTTTTAGTCCATTTAAAAGTTTCAGCAGTTTTGATTGGTGTAGTGCTACCTGATTTGGGGGAGAGAGAGGTAGAGGAAGAGAGAGGGAGAGAGAAAGAGGAAGGGAGGGAGAGAGAGGGAGGGAGGGAGAGAGAGGGAGAAAGAGGGAGAGAGATAGAGGGAAAGAGAGGGAGAGAGAGAGAGAGAGAGAGAGAGAGGGAGAGAGAGATAGAGGGGGAGAGAGAGATAGAGGGGGAGAGATAGGGAGAGAAAGAGAGGGGGAGAGATAGAGAGGGAGAGGAAGAAAGAGGGAGGGAGAGAGAAAGAGGGAGAAAGAGAGTGGGAGAGATGGAGAGAGAGAGGGGGGAGAGAGAGAGAGGGGAAAGAGAGGGGGGGGGGAGAGAGGGGGATGGAGAGAGAGGGATTGGAAGAGAGATGGAGAGAGAAAGGGAGGGAGAGAGAGGGAGTGATAGAGAGTGGTAGAGAGTGAGGGGGATAGAGAGGGAGGGAGAGGAAGAGAGAGGGAGAGATAGAGAGGGAAAGAAAGAGAGGGGAAGAGATAGAGAGGGAGAGAAAGAGAGGGGGAGAGATAGAGAGGGAGAGAGAGTAAAAGAGAGAGAGAGAGAAGGAGAGAGAGATGGAGAGAGAGAGGGAGGGAGAGAGAGGGGGAGAGAGAGAAAGAGAGAGATAGAGAGGGAGAGATAGAGAGGGAGAGGTAGAGAGAGAGATAGAGAGGGAGAGATAGAGAGGGAGAGGTAGAGATAGAGGGAGGGAGGGAGAGAAAGAGGGAGAAAGAGTTAGAGGGGAGAGATAGAGGAGAGATAGGGAGAGAAAGAGAGGGGATAGAGAGGGAGAGGAAGAGAGAGGGAGGGAGAGAGAAAGAGGGAGGGAGAGAGGGAGGGATAGAGAGGGGAAGAGAGAGAGGGGGAGAGATGGAGAAAGAGAGGGAGAAAGGGGGAGAGAGAAAGAGGGAGGGAGAGAGAGAGAGAGGGAGAGATAGGGAGAAAGAGGGAGAGAGGGGGAGAGATAGAGAGAGAGAAAGGGAGAGAGAAAGGGAGAGTAAGAAAGAGGGAGACAGAAAGAGATAGAGAGGGAGAGATAGATAGAGAGGGAGAGATAGAGGGAAGGATAGAGAGGGAGAGAGAGTTAGAGGGGAGAGATAGAGAGGGAGGGAGAGAGAAAGAGGGAGAGATAGATAGGGAGAAAGAGAGTGGGAGAGAGGGGGGAGAGAGAGATGGGGGAGAGAGGGGGAGAGAGAGAGGGAGAGAGGGGTAAAGAGAGGGGGAGGGAGAGAGAGAGAGAGAGGGAGGGAGAGGGGGATAGAGAGGGAGAGGAAGAGAGATTGTGAGGGAGAGAGATAGAGGGGGAGAGATAGAGAGGGAGATAATGAGAGGGGGAGAGATAGAGAGGGAGAGAAAGAGAGGGGGAGAGATAGAGAGATAGAGAGGGAGAGAGGAAGAGAGAGAGAGGGAGAGAGAGGTAGAGAGAGAGGGAGGGAGAGACAGGTTGGAGAGAGAGGGAGAGAGAGAGGCGAGAGAGAGGGAGGGAGAGATAGAGAGGGAGAAAAAGAGGAAGAGAGAGAGGGAGGGAGGGAGAGAGAGGGAGGAAGAGAGAAAGAAAGCGAGAGGGAGAGATAGGGAGGGATAGAGGGAGGGAGAGAGAGAGAGGGAGGGAGAGATAGAGAGGGGGAGAGAGAGGGAGGGAAAGATAGAGAGGGGGAGAGAGAGGGAGAGAGAGAGTTAGAGAGGGAGAGATAGAGAGGGAAAGAAATAGAGGGAGAGAAAGAGAGGGAGGGGGAGATAGGGAGGGAGAGAGAGAGGGGGGAGAGATAGGGAGAGGAAGAGAGATAGAGAGGGAGGGAGAGAAGGAGAGAGGGAGGGAGAGATAGTGAGAGAGTGGGGAGAGAGAGAGTTATAGAGGGAGAGTTAGAGAGTGAAAGAGAGGGGGAGAGATGGAAAGAGAGAGATAGAGAGGGAGAGGGGATAGATGGAGAGAGAGGGAGGTAGAGAGAGAGAGAGAAGGGGAGGAAGAGAGAGAGGGGGAAGGAGAGAGAGGGAGGGAGAGATAGAGGGGGAGAGATAGAGAGGTAGAGAAAGGGAGGGAGAGAAAGAGAGGGGGAAAGAGGGAGGGAGGGAGAGAGATAGAGAGGGAGAAAGATAGAGAGGGAGAGAGAGGGGGGAGAGAGAGTTAGAGAGGAAGAGAAAGAGAGGGAGATAAAGAGAGGGGGAGAGAAGGAGGGAGAGAGAGAGAGAGAGAGAGAGGGAGAGGAAGGAAGGGAGAGAGAGAGAGGGAGGGAGGGAGGGAGGGAGGGAGAGAGGGGGAGAGAGGGAGGGAGAGAGAAAGAAAGAGGGAGAGATAGGGAGAGAGAGAGGGGAGAGAGAGAGAGAGAGGAGAAGAGAGATAGGGAGGGAGAGAGGGGAGAAAGAGATAGAGAGGGGGAGATGGAGAGTTAGAGAGGGGGGAGATGGAGAGTTAGAGAGGGAGAGATAGGGAGGGAGAGATAGGGAGAGGAAGAGAGAGGGAGAGAGAGATAGAGAGGGAGGGAGAGATAGAGAGAGGGGGGAGAGATAGGGAGAGGAAGAGAGAGGGAGGGAGAGATAGAGGGGGAGAGATAGAGAGGGAGAAAAAGAGAGGGAGGGAGAGAGAAAGAAAGAGGGAGAGATAGGGAGAGAGAGGGAAGGAGAGAGAGAGAGGGAGGGAGAGAGGGGGGAGAAAGAGAGAGTTAGAGAGGGAGAGATAGAGAGGGAAAGAAATAGAGGGAGAGAAAGAGAGGGGGAGAGAGAGATAGAGAGGGAGGGAGAGATAGGGAGGGAGAGAGAGAGGGAGAGGAAGAGAGAGGGAGGGATAGAGGGGGAGAGATAGAGAGGGAGAGAAAGAGAAAGAGAGGGGAGAGAGGGAGGGATAGAGGGGGGAGATAGAGAGGAAGAGAGAGGGAGGGAGAGAGAGAGGGAGGGAGAGATAGAGAGAGGGGGGAGAGAGAGTTAGAGAGGGAGAGATAGAGAGGGAGAGAAATAGAGGGGGAGAGAGGGGACAGGAAGGGAGATATATATAGAGAGAGAGATAGAGGGAAAGAGAGAGGGAAAGAGATAGCGAAAGAGAGAGGGAATAGAGAGAGGGAAAGAGAGAGCGAAAAGATAGAGGGAAAGAGAGAGGGAAAAGAGAGGGAAAGAGAGAGCGAAAAGAGAGAGGGAAAGAGAGAGCGAAAAGAGAGAGGGAAAAGAGAGAGGGAAAGAGAGAGAAAAAGAAAGTGTTTGTATGAAAATAAACACATGAGGATATTATTGGTATTGTCCAGTCAATTATGATAGTTTACTCACAAATCAATTATTATTATGAAATAATGAATTATGCCAGCCAGAGCCTCCCTGATCGTACGATTATATTACTAACTTTATAACCACATCTCTGCTCTGAAATTGCAAAGGTATTGGCTCAGCATGTTACCTTCATCCTGGGAAACATTTGCTGCCTGAAAAGTCCTCCTGCAAATACAGCCTCCTCTAAAGGGCAGAATTCCCCAATGGTCACTCTGCCCCTGCCCAGTGACTTACTACGTTCAGAGGTCACTTCGTCAGCTGCTGCCACAGTACTTTCCCGCCACCGGTGCTATCATTCTGGGCGTGACAAACATTACCAATGCAGTGCGCACAGAGTTTATACTCCCCCGCCCCCTTCATGCGCTGCTCCCCCTGTCATGCACCGCCTGCCCTAAAACGTAATTTGTGCACTCTTGGGAACATTTCATAAGTCTGTTAGTAAACAGTGCGCAATGCTTGTGAACTTAAGTTTCCCTGTGGCTTGCTCTGGGGTTATTTAGCTCCCCTCAGCAGAAATAGGACAATTGGACCTTAAGTGGGTGAGACTCTGTGACAGAGGAAGAGTCTCAGGCCCAAAGGCAACCATTCAACTCTTCATTTGATTTAATTTGTTTTAATTAACTAAAGTGTATAACTTATATACACATAAATACAGTGTGTGTGTGTATGTAAGTGTGTGTGTATATGTAAGTGTGTTGTGTGTGTAAGTGTGTATGTAAGTGTGTGTATGTAAGTGTGCATATGTAAGTGTGTGTGTGTGTATGTATGTGTGTGTATGTAAGTGTGTGTGTATGTAAGTGTGTGTGTATGTAAGTGTGTGTGTATGTAAGTGTGTGTGTGTGTATGTATGTGTGTGTATGTAAGTGTGTGTGTATGTAAGTGTGTGTGTATGTAAGTGTGTGTGTATGTAAGTGTGTGTGTATGTAAGTGTGTGTGTATGTAAGTGTGTGTGTATGTAAGTGTGCGTGTATGTAAGTGTGTATGTAAGTGTGCGTATGTGTATGTAAGTGTGTGTGTGTATGTAAGTGTGTGTGTATGTAAGTGTTTTGTGTGTAAGTGTGTGTGTGTATGTAAGTGTGTTGTGTGTGTGTGTATGTAAGTGTGTGTGTGTATAAATCAATATTAATTGTGAGGGGGGGTGGAAGTCTTGGTGAGTTCACACACTTTTTTCCGTAGGACTTGACCCTTGAGGGAACATAGTGATTTGAGTGAAAATCTGCAGATCTGTATGTGTATAGACCAGCGATGGCGAACCTATGGCTCGTGTGCCAATCGAAGTGCCAATCGAAGTGCCATAGTCAGGTGTGTGCTCAGGAATGTGGTGACGTCATGGTTGCACATTCTGTCGGGTCGCAGATTTCGACACGACACCGGCAGCATCACAGGCCAGCTAACGTTATCTTGTCATAAATATCTATCCAGTTCCTTGTGGTGCACTAAACATTGGTATAATGTTACAGGAAACAATGTCATTCTATATCACAGACATAACAACCTCTAAAAGATCCACAGATAAGAGCCAAGACATTCACAGATATCTGTACATTGCACTGTTTATGCTTCCTGAAAACACTTCACTTCTCCTCTCAGCCACACATTCAGCCCAACCCCATCATCCTGTCCTTCCCCAGCCCTTCACATTAGATATAAACTGTAACACACCGAAACCTTCCTAAGCTCATGACCCTGATGGGTTTTACAATATCTCTTACATTATAATCCATAAATTGTTAGAATGCTGTAACAGAGACGCCAATTGTTCTGTGTGTACCCCCCTCTAATCCAAAGATAATATAATGTGCCGTTAAATTCTGATATACACTGTGTTAATTGTGTGAACAGCCCTTTTGTAATGTGCCGCTTAATTGCCGATATATATTGTATATATAAAAATATGTATTGTGTGCAAAGACCTTTTGTAATGCGGCACTTAATTACTGATATATACTGTGCATATATAAACATTTATTGTGTGTGCAGACCTTTTGTAATGTGGCACTTAATTACTGATATATACTGTGCATATACAGGTAGCCCTCAGTTTACGCCGGGGTTAGGTTCTAGAAGGAATGGTTGTAAATCGAAACCGTTGTAAATTGAAACCCAGTTTATAATGTAAGTCAATGGGAAGTGAAGGAGATAGGTCCCAGGCCCCTCTCAAAATTGTCATAAGTAACACCTAACACATTATTTTAAAAGCTTTGAAATTAAGACTTTAAATGCTAGACAGCATTATAAACCTAATAAAATAATCACACAACACAGAATATATAATTAAACTTAATTTAAATAAACAAAAACTTTTGCTAGACAGCATTATAAACCTAATAAAATAATCACACAACACAGACTTCACTTGCATTTTTCTGCAAACAGTTCTTTCTATGCATTCCAATCTGGACTGAGTTATAGACAGGAAGACATTGTTCCTTTTAAAGCTGCTCGATAGCTCAGGTCTGGTTAAACTGATTAATTTCAGCTTGCTTGGCTTTGCTGTGACACAAGCGGACAGCTCCACCTACTGGCTATTTTAATAAATGCACTGCTTCTCAATGCTTTTCAATAGCAGTCACATGACTGGAAAAAAAGGTTGTTATTCTGAAATGGTGTAAATTGAACCGTTGTAAAACGAGGGCCACCTGTATAAACATTTATTGTGTGTGCAGACCTTATGTAAATTATGTAATGCAGCATTAATTACTGATATATACTGTGCATATATAAACATTTATTGTGTGTGCAGACCTTATGTAATGCAGCACTTAATTACTGATATATACTGTGCATATATAAACATTTATTGTGTGTGCAGACCTTATGTAATGTAGCACTTAATTACTGATATATACTGTGCATATATAAACATTTATTGTGTGTGCAGATCTTATGTAATGCAGCACTTAATTACTGATATATACTGTGCATATATAAACATTTATTGTGTGTGCAGACCTTATGTAATGCAGCACTTAATTACTGATATATACTGTGCATATATAAATATTTATTGTGTGTGCAGACCTTATGTAATGCAGCACTTAATTACTGATATATACTGTGCATATATAAACATTTATTGTGTGCGCAGACCTTATGTAATACAGCACTTAATTACTGATATATACTGTGCATATATAAACATTTATTGTGTGTACAGACCTTATGTAATGAGGCACTTAATTACTGATATATACTGTGTATATATAAATATTTATTGTGTGTGCAGACCTTATGTAATGCGGCACTTAATTACTGATATATACTGTGCATATATAAACATTTATTGTGTGCGCAGACCTTATTTAATCTAGCACTTAATTACTGATATATACTGTGCATATATAAACATTTATTGTGTGTGCAGACCTTAAGTAATGCGGTACTTAATTACTGATATATACTGTGCATATTTAAACATTTATTGTGTGTACAGACCTTTGGTAATGCTGTGCTTAATTACTGATATATACTGTGCATATTTAAACATTTATTGTGTGTGCAGACCTTATGTAATGCGGCACGTAATTACTGATATATACTGTGCATATATAAACATATATTGAGTGTGCAGACCTTATGTAATGTAGCACTTAATTACTGATATATACTGTGCATATATAAACATTTATTGTGTGTGTAGACTTTATGTAATGCGGCATTTAATTACTGATATATACTGTGCATATATAAACATTTATTGTGTGTGCAGACCTTATGTAATGCAGCGCTTAATTACTGATATATACTGTGCAAATATAAACATTTATTGTGTGTGCAGACCTTATGTAATGCAGCACTTAATTACTGATATATACAGTGCATATATAAACATTTATTGTGTGTACAGACTTTATGTAATGCAGCACTTAATTACTGATATATACTCTGCATATATAAAAATGTATTGTGTGTACAGACCTTATGTAATGCAGCGCTTAATTACTGATATATAAACATTTACTGTGTGTGCAGACATAATGTAATACATCAGTTAATTACTGATATATACTGTGCATATATGAACATTTATTGTGTGCGCAGACCTTATGTAATGCAGTACTTAATTACTGATAAATACTGTGCATATATAAACATTTATTGTGTGTGCAGACCTTATGTAATGCAGCACCTAATTACTGATATATACAGTGCATATATAAACATTTGTGTGCAGACCTTATGTAATGCAGCACTTAATTACTGATATACAGTGCATATATAAACATTTATTGTGTGCTGACCTTATGTAATGCAGCACTTAATTACTGATATATACTGTGCATATATAAATATTAATAGTGTGTGCAGACCTTATGTAATGCGGCACTTAATTACTGATATATACTGTGCATATATAAACATTTATTGTTGGCGCAGACCTTATGTAATACAGCACTTAATTACTGATATATACTGTGCATATATAAACATTTATTGTGTGTGCAGACCTTATGTAATGCAGCGCTTAATTACTGATATATACTGTGCATATATAAACATTTATTGTGTGTGCAGACCTTATGTAATGCAGCACTTAATTACTGATATATACAGTGCATATATAAACATTTATTGTGTGTGTAGGTCTTTTGTAATGCAGCACTTAATTACTGATATATACTGTGCATATATAAACATTTATTGTGTGCGCAAATCTTATGTAATACAGCACTTAATTACTGATATATACTGTACATATATAAACATTTATTGTGTGTGCAGACCTTATGTAACAGCACTTAATTACTGATATATACAGTGCATATATAAACATTTATTGTGTGCAGACCTTATGTAATGCGGCACTTAATTACTGATATATACTGTGCATATATAAATATTAATAGTGTGTGCAGACCTTATGTAATGCAGCACTTAATTACTGATATATACAGTGCATATATAAACATTTATTGTGTGTGCGGACCTTATGTAATGCAGCACTTAATTACTGATATATACAGTGCATATATAAACATTTATTGTGTGTGCAGACCTTATGTAATGCAGCACTTAATTTCTGATATATACTGTGCATATATAAACATTTATTGTGTGTGCAGACCTTATGTAATGCAGCACTTAATTAGTGATATATACCGTGCATACATAAACATTTATTGTGTGTGCAGACCTTATGTAATACAGCACTTAATTACTGATATATACTGTGCATATATAAACATTTATTGTGTGCGAGACCTTAAGTAATGCAGTACTTAATTACAGCTATATACTGTGCATATTTAAACATTTATTGTGTGTACAGACCTTTGGTAATTCTGTGCTTAATTACTGATGTATACTGTGCATATTTAAACATTTATTGTGTGTGCAGACCTTATGTAATGCAGCACTTAATTACTGATATATACTGTGCATATATAAACATTTATTGTGTGTGCAGACCTTATGTAATGCAGCGCTTAATTACTGATATATACTGTGCATATATAAACATTTATTGTGTGTGCAGACCTTATGTAATGCAGCACTTAATTACTGATATATACAGTGCATATATAAACATTTATTGTGTGTACAGACTTTATGTAATGCAGCACTTAATTACTGATATATACTGTGCATATATAAATATTTATTGTGTGTACAGACCTTATGTAATGTAGCACTTAATTACTGATATATACTGTGCATATATAAACATTTATTGTGTGTGCAGACCTTATGTAATGCAGCACTTAATTACTGATATATACAGTGCATATATAAACATTTATTGTGTGTACAGACTTTATGTAATGCAGCACTTAATTACTGATATATACTGTGCATATATAAATATTTATTGTGTGTACAGACCTTATGTAATGTAGCACTTAATTACTGATATATACTGTGCATATATAAACATTTATTGTGTGTGCAGACCTTATGTAATGCAGCGCTTAATTACTGATATATACTGTGCATATATAAACATTTATTGTGTGTGCAGACCTTATGTAATGCAGCACTTAATTACTGATATATACAGTGCATATATAAACATTTATTGTGTGTGTAGGTCTTTTGTAATGCAGCACTTAATTACTGATATATACTGTGCATATATAAACATTTATTGTGTGCGCATACCTTATGTAATACAGCACTTAATTACTGATATATACTGTGCATATATAAATATTTATTGTGTGTACAGACCTTATGTAATGTAGCACTTAATTATTGATATATACTGTGCATATATAAATATTTATTGTGTGTGCAGACCTTATGTAATGCGGCACTTAATTACTGATATATACTGTGCATATATAAACATTTATTGTGTGCGCAGACCTTATTTAATACAGCACTTAATTACTGATATATACTGTGCATATATAAACATTTATTGTGTGTGCAGACCTTAAGTAATGCGGTACTTAATTACTGATATATACTGTGCATATTTAAACATTTATTGTGTGTACAGACCTTTGGTAATGCTGTGCTTAATTACTGATATATACTGTGCATATTTAAACATTTATTGTGTGTGCAGACCTTATGTAATGCGGCACGTAATTACTGATATATACTGTGCATATATAAACATATATTGAGTGTGCAGACCTTATGTAATGTAGCACTTAATTACTGATATATACTTTGCATATATAAACATTTATTGTGTGTGTAGACTTTATGTAATGCGGCATTTAATTACTGATATATACTGTGCATATATAAACATTTATTGTGTGTGCAGACCTTATGTAATGCAGCGCTTAATTACTGATATATACAGTGCATATATAAACATTTATTGTGTGTACAGACTTTATGTAATGCAGCACTTAATTACTAATATATACTGTGCATATATAAAAATGTATTGTGTGTACAGACCTTATGTAATGCAGCGCTTAATTACTGATATATAAACATTTACTGTGTGTGCAGACATAATGTAATACAGCAGTTAATTACTGATATATACTGTGCATATATGAACATTTATTGTGTGCGCAGACCTTATGTAATGCAGTACTTAATTACTGATATATACTGTGCATATATAAACATTTATTCTGTGTGCAGACCTTATGTAATGCAGCACCTAATTACTGATATATACAGTGCATATATAAACATTTGTGTGCAGACCTTATGTAATGCAGCACTTAATTACTGATATACAGTGCATATATAAACATTTATTGTGTGCTGACCTTATGTAATGCAGCACTTAATTACTGATATATACTGTGCATATATAAATATTAATAGTGTGTGCAGACCTTATGTAATGCGGCACTTAATTACTGATATATACTGTGCATATATAAACATTTATTGTGTGCGCAGACCTTATGTAATACAGCACTTAATTACTGATATATACTGTGCATATATAAACATTTATTGTGTGCGCAGACCTTAAGTAATGCGGTACTTAATTACAGATATATACTGTGCATATTTAAACATTTATTGTGTGTACAGACCTTTGGTAATGCTGTGCTTAATTACTGATATATACTGTGCATATTTAAACATTTATTGTGTGTGTAGACCTTATGTAATGCGGCACTTAATTACTGATATATACTGTGCATATATAAACATTTATTGTGTGTGCAGACCTTATGTAATGCAGCGCTTAATTACTGATATATACTGTGCATATATAAACATTTATTGTGTGTGCAGACCTTATGTAATGCAGCACCTAATTACTGATATATACAGTGCATATATAAACATTTATTGTGTGCAGACCTTATGTAATGCGGCACTTAATTACTGATATATACTGTGCATATATAAATATTAATAGTGTGTGCAGACCTTATGTAATGCAGCACTTAATTACTGATATATACAGTGCATATATAAACATTTATTGTGTATGCGGACCTTATGCAATGCAGCACTTAATTACTGATATATACAGTGCATATATAAACATTTATTGTTTGTACAGACCTTATGTAATGCAGCACTTAATTACTGATATATACTGTGCATATATAAACATTTATTGTGTGTACAGACCTTATGTAATGTAGCACTTAATTACTGATATATACTGTGCATATATAAACATTTATTGTGTGTGCAGACCTTATGTAATGCGGCACTTAATTACTGATATATACTGTGCATATATAAACATTTATTGTGTGTGCAGACCTTATGTAATGCAGCACTTAATTACTGATATATACAGTGCATATATAAACATTTATTGTGTGCGCAGACCTTATGTAATGCAGCACTTAATTACTGATATATACTGTGCATATATAAACATTTATTGTGTGTGCAGACCTTATGTAATGCAGCACTTAATTACTGATATATAAACATTTATTGTGTGTGCAGACATAATGTAATACAGCAGTTAATTACTGATATATACTGTGCATATATAAACATTTATTGTGTGAGCAGACCTTATGTAATGCAGTACTTAATTACTGATATATACTGTGCATATATAAACATTTATTGTGTGTGCAGACCTTATGTAATGCAGCGCTTAATTACTGATATATACTGTGCATATATAAACATTTATTGTGTGTGCAGACCTTATGTAATGCAGCACTTAATTACTGATATATACTGTGCATTTATAAATATTAATAGTGTGTGCAGACCTTATGTAATGCAGCACTTAATTACTGATATATACAGTGCATATATAAACATTTATTGTGTGTGCAGACCTTATGTAATGCAGCACTTAATTACTGATATATACAGTGCATATATAAACATTTATTGTGTGTGCAGACCTTATGTAATGCAGCACTTAATTACTGATATATACTGTGCATATATAAATATTAATAGTGTGTGCAGACCTTATGTAATGCAGCACTTAATTACTGATATATACAGTGCATATATACACATTTATTGTGTGTGCAGACCTTATGTAATGCAGCACTTAATTACTGATATATACAGTGCATATATAAACATTTATTGTGTGTACAGACCTTTGGTAATGCTGTGCTTAATTACTGATATATACTGTGCATATTTAAACATTTATTGTGTGTGTAGACCTTATGTAATGCGGCACTTAATTACTGATATATACTGTGCATATATAAACATTTATTGTGTGTGCAGACCTTATGTAATGCAGCGCTTAATTACTGATATATACTGTGCATATATAAACATTTATTGTGTGTGCAGACCTTATGTAATGCAGCACCTAATTACTGATATATACAGTGCATATATAAACATTTATTGTGTGCAGACCTTATGTAATGCGGCACTTAATTACTGATATATACTGTGCATATATAAATATTAATAGTGTGTGCAGACCTTATGTAATGCAGCACTTAATTACTGATATATACAGTGCATAAATAAACATTTATTGTGTATGCGGACCTTATGCAATGCAGCACTTAATTACTGATATATACAGTGCATATATAAACATTTATTGTTTGTACAGACCTTATGTAATGCAGCACTTAATTACTGATATATACTGTGCATATATAAACATTTATTGTGTGTACAGACCTTATGTAATGTAGCACTTAATTACTGATATATACTGTGCATATATAAACATTTATTGTGTGCAGTCCTTATGTAATGCTGCGCTTAATTACTGATATATAAACATTTATTGTGTGTGCAGACATAATGTAATACAGCAGTTAATTACTGATATATACTGTGCATATATAAACATTTATTGTGTGAGCAGACCTTATGTAATGCAGTACTTAATTACTGATATATACTGTGCATATATAAACATTTATTGTGTGTGCAGACCTTATGTAATGCAGCGCTTAATTACTGATATATACTGTGCATATATAAACATTTATTGTGTGTGCAGACCTTATGTAATGCAGCACTTAATTACTGATATATACTGTGCATATATAAATATTAATAGTGTGTGCAGACCTTATGTAATGCAGCACTTAATTACTGATATATACAGTGCATATATAAACATTTATTGTGTGTGCAGACCTTATGTAATGCAGCACTTAATGACTGATATATACAGTGCATATATACACATTTATTGTGTGTGCAGACCTTATGTAATGCAGCACTTAATTACTGATATATACAGTGCATATATAAACATTTATTGTGTGTGCAGACCTTATGTAATGTAGCACTTAATTACTGATATATACTGTACATATATAAACATTTATTGTGTGTGCAGACCTTATGTAATGCAGCACTTAATTACTGATATATACTGTGCATATATAAACATTTATTGTGTGTGCAGACCTTATGTAATGCGGCACTTAATTACTGATATATACTGTGCATATATAAACATTTATTGTGTGTGCAGACCTTATGTAATGCAGCACTTAATTACTGATATATACAGTGCATATATAAACATTTATTGTGTGCGCAGACCTTATGTAATGCAGCACTTAATTACTGATATATACTGTGCATATATAAACATTTATTGTGTGTGCAGACCTTATGTAATGCAGCACTTAATTGCTGATATATACAGTGCATATATAAACATTTATTGTGTGCAGTCCTTATGTAATGCAGCGCTTAATTACTGATATATAAACATTTATTGTGCGTGCAGACATAATGTAATGCAGCGCTTAATTACTGATATATACTGTGCATATATAAACATTTATTGTGTGTGCAGACCTTATGTAATGCAGCACTTAATTACTGATATATACTGTGCATTTATAAATATTAATAGTGTGTGCAGACCTTATGTAATGCAGCACTTAATTACTGATATATACAGTGCATATATAAACATTTATTGTGTGTGCAGACCTTATGTAATGCAGCACTTAATTACTGATATATACAGTGCATATATAAACATTTATTGTGTGTGCAGACCTTATGTAATGCAGCACTTAATTACTGATATATACTGTGCATATATAAATATTAATAGTGTGTGCAGACCTTATGTAATGCAGCACTTAATTACTGATATATACAGTGCATATATACACATTTATTGTGTGTGCAGACCTTATGTAATGCAGCACTTAATTACTGATATATACAGTGCATATATAAACATTTATTGTGTGTACAGACCTTTGGTAATGCTGTGCTTAATTACTGATATATACTGTGCATATTTAAACATTTATTGTGTGTGTAGACCTTATGTAATGCGGCACTTAATTACTGATATATACTGTGCATATATAAACATTTATTGTGTGTGCAGACCTTATGTAATGCAGCGCTTAATTACTGATATATACTGTGCATATATAAACATTTATTGTGTGTGCAGACCTTATGTAATGCGGCACTTAATTACTGATATATACTGTGCATATATAAACATTTATTGTGTGTGCAGACCTTATGTAATGCAGCACTTAATTACTGATATATACAGTGCATATATAAACATTTATTGTGTGCGCAGACCTTATGTAATGCAGCACTTAATTACTGATATATACTGTGCATATATAAACATTTATTGTGTGTGCAGACCTTATGTAATGCAGCACTTAATTACTGATATATACAGTGCATATATAAACATTTATTGTGTGCAGTCCTTATGTAATGCAGCGCTTAATTACTGATATATAAACATTTATTGTGTGTGCAGACATAATGTAATACAGCAGTTAATTACTGATATATACTGTGCATATATAAACATTTATTGTGTGAGCAGACCTTATGTAATGCAGTACTTAATTACTGATATATACTGTGCATATATAAACATTTATTGTGTGTGCAGACCTTATGTAATGCAGCGCTTAATTACTGATATATACTGTGCATATATAAACATTTATTGTGTGTGCAGACCTTATGTAATGCAGCACTTAATTACTGATATATACTGTGCATTTATAAATATTAATAGTGTGTGCAGACCTTATGTAATGCAGCACTTAATTACTGATATATACAGTGCATATATAAACATTTATTGTGTGTGCAGACCTTATGTAATGCAGCACTTAATTACTGATATATACAGTGCATATATAAACATTTATTGTGTGTGCAGACCTTATGTAATGCAGCACTTAATTACTGATATATACTGTGCATATATAAATATTAATAGTGTGTGCAGACCTTATGTAATGAGCACTTAATTACTGATATATACAGTGCATATATACACATTTATTGTGTGTGCAGACCTTATGTAATGCAGCACTTAATTACTGATATATACAGTGCATATATAAACATTTATTGTGTGTACAGACCTTTGGTAATGCTGTGCTTAATTACTGATATATACTGTGCATATTTAAACATTTATTGTGTGTGCAGACCTTATGTAATGCAGCACCTAATTACTGCTATATACAGTGCATATATAAACATTTATTGTGTGCAGACCTTATGTAATGCTGCACTTAATTACTGATATATACTGTGCATATATAAATATTAATAGTGTGTGCAGACCTTATGTAATGCAGCACTTAATTACTGATATATACAGTGCATATATAAACATTTATTGTGTATGCGGACCTTATGCAATGCAGCACTTAATTACTGATATATACAGTGCATATATAAACATTTATTGTTTGTACAGACCTTATGTAATGCAGCACTTAATTACTGATATATACTGTGCATATATAAACATTTATTGTGTGTACAGACCTTATGTAATGTAGCACTTAATTACTGATATATACTGTGCATATATAAACATTTATTGTGTGTGCAGACCTTATGTAATGCGGCACTTAATTACTGATATATACTGTGCATATATAAACATTTATTGTGTGTGCAGACCTTATGTAATGCAGCACTTAATTACTGATATATACAGTGCATATATAAACATTTATTTTGTGCGCAGACCTTATGTAATGCAGCACTTAATTACTGATATATACTGTGCATATATAAACATTTATTGTGTGTGCAGACCTTATGTAATGCAGCACTTAATTACTGATATATACAGTGCATATATAAACATTTATTGTGTGCAGTCCTTATGTAATGCAGCGCTTAATTACTGATATATAAACATTTATTGCGTGTGCAGACATAATGTAATACAGCAGTTAATTACTGATATATACTGTGCATATATAAACATTTATTGTGTGTGCAGACCTTATGTAATGCAGTACTTAATTACTGATATATACTGTGCATATATAAACATTTATTGTGTGTGCAGACCTTATGTAATGCAGCGCTTAATTACTGATATATACTGTGCATATATAAACATTTATTGTGTGTGCAGACCTTATGTAATGCAGCCCTTAATTACTGATATATACTGTGCATATATAAATATTAATAGTGTGTGCAGACCTTATGTAATGCAGCACTTAATTACTGATATATACAGTGCATATATAAACATTTATTGTGTGTGCAGACCTTATGTAATGCAGCACTTAATGACTGATATATACAGTGCATATATACACATTTATTGTGTGTGCAGACCTTATGTAATGCAGCACTTAATTACTGATATATACAGTGCATATATAAACATTTATTGTGTGTGCAGACCTTATGTAATGTAGCACTTAATTACTGATATATACTGTACATATATAAACATTTATTGTGTGTGCAGACCTTATGTAATGCAGCACTTAATTACTGATATATACTGTGCATATATAAACATTTATTGTGTGTGTAGACCTTATGTAACACGGCATTTAATTACTGATATATACTGTGCATATATAAACATTTATTGTGTGTGCAGTCCTTATGTAATGCAGCGCTTAATTACTGATATATAAACATTTATTGTGTATGCAGACATAATGTAATACAGCAGTTAATTACTGATATATACTGTGCGTATATAAACATTTATTGTGTGTGCAGACCTTATGTAATGCAGTACTTAATTACTGATATATACTGTGCATAGATAAACATTTATTGTGTGTGCAGACCTTATGTAATGCAGCGCTTAATTACTGATATATACTGTGCATATATAAACATTTATTGTGTGTGCAGACCTTATGTAATGCAGCACCTAATTACTGATATATACAGTGCATATATAAACATGTATTGTGTGTGCAGACCTTATGTAATGCAGCACTTAATTACTGATATACACAGTGCATATATAAACATTTATTGTGTGTGCAGACCTTATGTAATGCAGCACTTAATTACTGATATATACTGTGCATATATAAATATTAATAGTGTGTGCAGACCTTATGTAATGCAGCACTTAATTACTTATATATACAGTGCATATATAAATATTTATTGTGTGTGCAGACCTTATGTAATGCAGCACTTAATTACTGATATATACAGTGCATATATAAACATTTATTGTGTGTACAGACCTTATGTAATGCAGCACTTAATTACTGATATATACTGTGCATATATAAACATTTATTGTGTGTACAGACCTTATTTAATGTAGCACTTAATTACTGATATATACTGTGCATATATAAACATTTATTGTGTGCAGACCTTATGTAATGCAGCACTTAATTACTGATATATACTGTGCATATATAAACATTTATTGTGTGTGCAGACCTTATGTAATGCAGCAATTAATTACTGATATATACTGTGCATATATAAACATTTATTGTGTGTGCAGCACTGCAGACTATTAGTTATGTGGTGCTTAATTACTGATACTGTGCATATATAAACATTTAAAGTGTGTGCAGACCTTATGTAATGCAGCACTTAATTACTGATATATACTGTGCATATATAAACATTTATTGTGTGCGCAGACCTTATGTAATGCAGCACTTAATTACTGATATATACAGTGCATATATAAACATTTATTGTGTGCGCAGACCTTATGTAATGTGGTGCTTTTTACAATACGGAGCCTAAAGGGATAGAAAACAGTCATTGTTAGAATAAAAAAGCACTAAGCTGTGGGCTGCACTTTATGTATTATTCATATTTCTAAAAGGATTTTACCTTTTATTTCTTAACGTTATTTGTACGGGTCCATTACTTTCTGTAACAATCCCAACAAGGGATTATGGGAATGCAAAGGAGGAGCTTTCCCTTTTAAGCGGTTGCTAGGAGACACATGCACTAGCAATTTCTTGTCCATGCTCAGTAGAGGACTTGCTAAAATCACGTGACAGTAGAACTTAAGTTCTATAATAGTAGTTCCCTTATCTCACTACAGCCAGTAGCTACAATGAGTGTCATATCCCTTTAATTGTCTATACACACTGTAAATATAAAAACCATTTACAGTGTGCAGAAATCTTTTGAATGTGAAACTTAAAGGGACATAAAACTGAGATTCTGTCACAAAATGTGTAGTAAATCTGTTTTCATTATTTTGTCCCCTTCTCCTTTAATTTAAAATGATGGGATCTCCAATTCCCCTGAGTTTCTGAGTTATGGGGGCTGCAATGTTGAAACCTGGGGTTTCCTTATCTAATCTTTTCTGCTGAGATCAATGAGGGACAGATAAAATGTACAAATGATGGTTGTGTAGCCGTTAAATGGACTTTAAAACCTGATAAATAACATTTCTGTAAGTAAAGATGAGACAGAAGCAGCAATTCATCTTCCAGTGGGGTAGGAGACAGCTATTTTTGCATCTGAAATAGCTGGTTGTGCATACCCATAATTAGTATTTCAATACCTAACTATGTTTAAACATAGATCATATTAGCAGGTCTACTTTACATGCAAGCTCAGCCCATTTTTATGGGCATTTCCTTGAGAACAACAGGTGATGGTTTTAATGAGTAAAACCAGCTATTGCAAATACAAAAATAAACACGAAGAAACAATTTCACATACATTTAATACTCAACAGTCATTTTACAGTGAAGTGTCCCTTTAATGGGACAGTCAACTCAAAAATTGTTATTGTTTAAAAAGAATGATAATCCCTTTATTAGCCATTCCCCAGTTCTGCATAACCAATACCATTATATTAATATACCTTTTACCTCTGTGATTAACTTGTATCTAAGCATCTTTTGACAGCCCCCTGATCACATGACTTTTTATTATCTATTGACTTGCATTTTAGCCAATTAGTGCAGTGTCCTCCACAACTCCACAGGAGAGAGAACAATGTTATCTATATGGCCCACATGAACTAGCAGTCTCCTGTTGGGAAACGCTAATAAAAAGCATGTGATAAGAGGCTGTCTTTAGTGGCTTAGAAACAGGCAGAAATGTAGAGGTTTGAATATTATAAAGAATATTAATATAACTGTGTTGGTTGTGTAAAGCTGGGGAATGGGTAGTAAAGGCGTTACCTATCTTTTTATCAATAATAATGTTAGTGTTGTCTGTCCCTTTAATTGCTGATATATACTGCACATAAAAATAAAATGATAATATGATCTAGTACTGTAAGTTTAGCTCAGACACGTAGCCTCTTGCACACATCACACAAAGTCACACCTACTGCTTTGTGACATCTGTTTAATAAAACCTGAGCTATAAAGACATAAAGTTACAATCCATGTGTTCTCACGGCTAGGATCTGCAGGGAGAGTGCACGCTCTATCTCTCAGTAGGTATTGTTACTACGCTACCTGGCATCACATCACATTAGAGAGCGCCTTCTGGCTCTGCTAATCAGTCTCATCCTACAAGACATTTCTGTGAGACTCACAAAGAAACGGTTAATCTCACACAGTGAGAGGCGGTCCTGTGCCAGTGACGTGTCTCCAGCCCTTTGCCTGTGCCTGGCCATATAAGGTTACACTGTGATCCAGAGCACTAATTAGTCATCACTACCTGAATCCCAACTACAGGGAAATCCTCCCCCTGTTCCCCCCATCCTGGGCAGAGAGTCTCAACCACCCCCTGCACACAAAACTTCAGCCTCCTCTGGGTATTGTGCTCTCACAGGCCTACACACTACTCTAAGCATTGTTTTGTATTCTGCTGCAAACTGCTTTGCACCCTGTCTGCTCTAAGATAAAAATAGGAAATGTGTGTGTTACAAGAACTGTTTACAGCACTGATTAGGTACAGAGCACATTAGCACTAAGGCGCCCATATTCCAAACATTGTCAGACAGACGGGAAAATTACTTTTTGGCCTCGCCTGACCCGCCGCGTCTTGGTCTGGTGATATATTCAAATAGAAGGGGCGGACCTGCAAAGTCCTGGCGAGTGGCGATGTGTCTCTCATTGGAAATAATGGGGATTGCGGCTTCTGCTCACTTGTCGACACTTTCAGCAAGGGGGTAGGGGGCGTATTTGATTAAAATACTGCCTATGTGACCTAACTGTAACTGCACCTACACTACCTGCCTCACACTGTAAAGTCTCACCACTGAAAATGTGACAAGATAAACATGGCTGTAACCCTACACATAACCTGCACTTCTGAGATTGGAATATATTGCACTACTGGTGATCTCTCCCAATTATAAAGCAGGTTACTGCCTGGTACCGCTCAGCTAACTCCCACAGACCGCATACACCATGTCATGTCTTCGCTCTACCTGACTAATAAAGACAAAAAAAAATTCCATAATATAATTATAGGAGCTATGTTGAACATTAGCGCTGCTGAATCTGTTGGCGCTTTACAAATAACCGATAATAATAATTTATATCCGATGTTAACTTAAAATGTTCTGCATTTTCATATAAAATGGATATTATTTTAATCATTGTATAGAAATTAAACTGCTTTTTTGCATGTTCTTTATATAATTTAAAACATAAATATATAATTGTAAATATATATTTATGTTATCAATGACAGTAGCAGAAAAATTATAGTTTTACATAACTTCAGAAACTCTTAACTTTTATGTCTTTATGTTGGTATATTTGTAATGTGCTTTGAGTCTCAAAGGGAGAAAAGCGCTATATAAATCGCAAATTATTATTATTATATAACTGCATGTCATTATGTAAAAATCTAAAGTTTCCTCTACTGTCTTGATAACATAAATCTATATATATATATATATATATATATATATATATATATATATATATATATATATATTAATGATATATTTATGTATTAAATCATAAAAAACATGCTCTCACCCCCAGTGCAACCAAACTCCACTACACTATTAACCCCTAATCTGCCATAACCTAAAGACCTAACCACCCTTTAACCTATTAAACCCTAAAGCACCACAAACCCCCAGCACAACCTAACCCTGCTACACTATTAACCCCCTAATCTGTCATAACAAAGACCTAACCACCCTAACATATCACAACCTCCCAATGCAACCTACCCCTACACTACTTAACTACTAACAGTTAACCACCCCAGACCTCTAACCTAACACCCCTTAAGTTACAAAAAAATAACAAACACTAAAATTACAACAAAAAACTAATTACAAAACAAGGACTACCAAAATTAAAAGAAAACAGTTATGCCTATCCTAAAACTAAAGTCCTCTTAAAAAAAGCCCACCCCACAATAAAAAACCTTATACTAACACTAAAACCTACTCTAACAATTGCCATTTTGGCAATTGGCATTTTGTAGGGCATTGCCCTAAAGTGATTTAGCTCTTCACATTTAAAAAAATCTATTCTAAAAAAAAACATACTCTCTAAATAAATCCCTATCCTAAAAAAAGTTTGCCCTGATAAGGGCATTTGGTAGGGCATTACCCCTAGAAGGGCATTGCTCTAACGCGATCAAGCTCTTTTGCCCAGGCAAAAAGAATCCGTACTCTAAAACAAATCCTATTTTAAAAAAAATACCTAAATTAAAAAAAATCCCTGTCCTAAAAAAAAGATTGCCCTTAGAAGGGCATTTGGTAGGCAGTCTTATGCTCTGGGCAATGTTCTGTTGGGAAACCTTGGGTCCTGGCATTCATGTGGATGTTACTTTGCAACAATCTCTAGGTAGGTGGTATGTGTAAGACCACATACACCCCTTCATGGCAATGGAGTTCCCTGATGAAAGCGACCTCTTTCAGCAGGATAATGCACCCTGCAAAAATTGTTCAGGGACGGTTTGAGGAACATGACAAAGAGTTCAAGGTGTTGCCTTGGCCTCCAAATTCCCCAGATCTAAATACGATTGAGTATCTGTGGGATGTGCTGTAACAATAAATCCAATACATGGAGGCCCCACTTCGGAGCTTTCAGGACTTAAATAATCTGCTGCTAAAGTCTTGGTGCCAGATGCCACAGGATACATTCAGAGGTCTTGTGGAGTCCAAGCCTCGATGCATCCGGGCTGTTTTGGTAGCAGAAGGTGAACCGACACAATATTAGGCAAGTGGTTTTAATTTTGTGGCTGATCAGTGTATATTAAATTAGGTTTCACCTCTCATATAGGACCAGAATCAGATGGACTCCCAGAGTCCACCTCTCATATAGGGCAAAAATCAGATGGACTCCTGGGTCTCACTTTTGATATAGGGCCAGAATCAGCTGGGCTCCTGGGTCTCACCTCTCATATATAGCCAGAATCAGCTGGACTCTTGGGTCTCACCTATCATATAAGGCAAGAATCAGCTGGACACCTGGGTCTCACCTCTCATGTAAGGCCAGAATAAGATGGACTCCCTGGTCTCACCTCCAATATAAGGCCAAAATCAGCTGGACTCCTTGGTCTCTACTTTCATATAGGGCCAAAATCAGCTGGACTCCTGGGTCTCATCTCTCGTATAGGCCAGAATCTGCTGGACATATGGGTTGCACACTCATATAAGGCCAGGATCAGCTGGACTTCCACATCCCATTTCTCATATAAGGCCAGGATAAGCTGGACTTCCCCATTCCACCTCTCATATAAGGCCAGGGTCACCCAGACCCCTACAACCCACCTCTCATATAGAACCAGAATCAGCTGGACTCCTGGGTCTCACCTCTCACATAAAGATAGAATCATTTGGACTCCCACATCTCACCTCTCATATAAGGCCAGAATCAGCTGTATTCCTGGGTCTAAACTATCATATAGGGCCAGGGCCAGCCGAATTCCCACGTACCACCTCTCAAATAGGACCAGAGTTAGCTGCACTCCTGGGTCTTATCTCCCATATAGGGCCAGAGTCAGCTGGACTCCTGGGTCTCTCCTTTCATATAGGACCAGAATCAGATAGACTCCCAGAGTTCAACCCTCACATATAGGACAAGAATCAGAAGAACCTCCTGGCTCTCACTTTTGATATAGCGCCAGAATCAGCTGGACATCTGGGTCTCATCTCTCATATAAGACCAGAATCAGCTGGAGTCCTGGGTCTCCCCTTTTATTTGGGCCAGAATCAGCTGGTCTCCTGGGTCTCACCTCTCATATAGGCCAGAATCAGCTGGACTTATGGCTTGCACACTTATATAAGGCCAGGGTCAGTTGGACTCCCACATCCCATCTCTCATATAAGGCCAGGATAAGCTGGACACCCACAATCCACCTCTCATATAAGGCCAGTGTCAGCCAGACTCCTACAACCCACCTCTCATATAGAACCAGAATCAGTTGGACTCCTGGGTGTTACCTCTCATATAAGGCCAGAATCAGCTGGACTCCTGGGTCTCACCTCTCACATAAAGACAGAATCATTTGGACTCCCACATCTTACCTGTCATATAAGACCGGAATCAGCTGTATTTCTGGGTCTCAACTATCATATAGGGCCAGCCAGATTCCCACGTACCACTTCTCAAATAAGGCCAGAGTTAGCTGCACTCCTGAGTCTCTCCTTTCATATAGGACCAGAATAAGATGGACTACTGGGTGTCATCTCTCATACAGGGCCAGAATCAGCTAGACTTCCACACACCACCTCTCATATGGGGCCAAAATCAGCTGGACTTCTACACCCCAATAGATAGAATGAAAAAGAAGAAGGCGCCACAATAGTGTGCATCAGTTTGACAATAGCTCAGCACACGCACAGTATGAAACGTACTTACAAAATAAGCAGCACTTGATAAGTGCCACAAGAGCCTCCTGGACCATTAACAGCTCTCTTACTGATGATAGTAGTACGGATTCCCGTATTTGCTTGTCTTTTCACCCCTCCAAGGGGTTAGCAAAACTTGAATCTCGGTTGTCAGCTGCACGGCTGCACACAGGAGTAAAGACAGCTCTGACCCAGTGTCCTCCAATGGGAATAATTAAGTATAGAATGGAAAGTTCATCAAAGCCGTGATATACAATGTTTAAAAAATAGATTTTATTTAAAACAAATCAAATCGATTCCAGCATACACTGTCTATGCTGGAATCGATTTGATTTGTTTTAAATAAAATCTATTTTTTAAACATTGTATATCACGGCTTTGACGAACTTTCCATTCTATACTTAATTATTCCCATTGGAGGACACTGGGTCAGAGCTGTCTTTACTCCTGTGTGCAGCCGTGCAGCTGACAACCGAGATTCAAGTTTTGCTAACCCCTTGGAAGGGTGAAAAGACAAGCAAATACGGGAATCCGTACTACTATCATCAGTAAGAGAGCTGCGGTTTTGCGGGAGGACAGCGATCTGGACAGCTGTTAATGGTCCAGGAGGCTCTTGTGGCACTTATCAAGTGCTGCTTATCTTGTAAGTACGTTTCATACTGTGCATGTGCTGAGCTATTGTCAAACTGATACACACTATTGTGGCGCCTTCTTCTTTTTCATTCTATCTACAGACCTGCTATACTTGAACTGCCTTCAAGTTCCTGGAAGAAGCATTGCAGCCGTGGGATTTACCTACCAGAGACATTGTTTGTGGACTCTAAGGTTTTTTAACCCTGTATTGAGTTTCAATTTTATTTTATATTTTATAGGTTTTGTTCTTTTGTTGGTCTTTTTGCACTGTGGATATTATTTTGGAGCTAGCACATATAAATTTTGTGCACACCACTGGAGAATTACTCATACTATATAGGCGATACTATATTTATTAGCTTGTTGTATGGGTGAATTGATCCAACTAGTCATTTTGGTATTAATACTTTGTACATATTTTCACTAATAATTGTATGAATTACTGTATATTTTAATATTCATAATAAGCTCAGGAATCGTAGCTGGACTATTGGGTCTCACCTCTCATATAAGGCCAGAATTAGCTGGACTACTGGGTCTCACCTCTCATATAAGGCCAGAATCAGCTAGACTCCGGAGTCTTACCTCTTATATAAGGCCAGAATCAGCTGGACTCTTGGGTCTCACCTATCATACAGGACCAGAATCAGCTGGACTCCTGGGTTGCACCTCTCAGATAGGGCCAGAATCAGCTGGACTTGTGGGTCTCACCTCTCATATAAGGCCAGAATCAGCTGGGTTCCTGGGTCGCACCTCTTATATAGGACCAGAATCTGCTGGACTCGTGGGTCTCACTTCTCATATAAGGCCAGAATTAGCTGGACTTGTGGGTCTCACCTCTCATATACGGCTAGAATCAGCTGGATTCTGAGTCTCACCTCTCATATAGGGCCAGAATCAGCTGGACTCCTGGGTCTCACCTCTCATATACGGCTAGAATCAGCTGGATTCTGAGTCTCACCTCTCATATAGGGCCAGAATCAGCTGGACTCCTGGGTCTCACCTCTCATATACGGCTAGAATCAGCTGCATTCTGAGTCTCACCTCTCATATAGGGCCAGAATCAGCTGGACTCCTGGGTGTCACCTCTTATATAGGGCCAGAATCAGCTGGACTCCTGGGTCTCACCTGTCATATAGGGGCAGAATCAGCTAGACTCCTGGGTATCACCTCTCATATAGGGACAGAATCAGCTGGACTACTGGGTCTCACCTCTCATATAAGGCCAGAATCAGCTGGACTCCTGGGTCTCACCTCTCATATAAGGCCAGAATCAGCTGGACTCGTGGGTCTCAACTCTCATATAGGGGCAGAATCAGCTGGACTACTGGGTCTCACCTTTCATATAAGACCAGAATCAGCTGGACTTGTGGATCTCACCTCTCATCTAGGGGCAGAATCAGCTGGACTCCTGGGTCTCACCTCTCATATACGGCTAGAATCAGCTGCATTCTGAGTCTCACCTCTCATATAGGGCCAGAATCAGCTGGACTCCTGGGTCTCACCTCTCATATACGGCTAGAATCAGCTGGATTCTGAGTCTCACCTCTCATATAGGGCCAGAATCAGCTGGACTCCTGGGTCTCACCTCTCATATAGGGCCGGAATCAGCTGGACTCCTGGGTCTCACCTCTCATATAGGGGCAGAATCAGCTGGACTCCTGGGTCTCACCTCTCATATAGGGCCAGAATCAGCTGGACTACTGGGTCTCACCTCTCATATAAGGCCAGAATCAGCTGGACTCCTGGGTCTCACCTCTCATATAAGGCCAGAATCAGCTGGACTTGTGGGTCTCACCTCTCATATAGGGCCAGAATCAGCTGGACTACTGGGTCTCACCTCTCATATAAGGCCAGAATCAGCTAGACTCCAGGGTCTCACCTCTCATATAAGGCCAGAATCAGCTGGACTTGTGGATCTCACCTCTCATCTAGGGGCAGAATCAGCTGGACTCCTGGGTCTTACCTCTCATATAGGGTCAGAATCAGCTGGACTCGTGGGTCTCACCTCTCATATAGGGCCAGAATCAGCTGGACTCCTGGGTTTCACCTCTCATATAGGGCCAGAATCAGCTGGACTCCTGGGTCTCAACTTTCATATAGGGCCAGAATCATCTGGACTCCTGGGTCTCACCTCTCATATAAATCCAGAATGAGCTGCACTCCTGGGTCTCACCTCCCATATAGGGCCAGAATCAGCTGGGTTCCTGTGTCGCACCTCTCATATAGGACCAGAATCTGCTCAACTCCTGGGTCAAACCTCTCAGATAGGGCCAGAATCAGCTGGACTCCTGGGTCTCACCTATCATACAGGACCAGAATCAGCTAGACTCGTGGGTCTCACCTCTCATATAGGGGCAGAATCAGCTAGACTCCTGGGTCTCACCTCTCATATAGGGACAGAATCAGCTGGACTACTGGGTCTCACCTCTCATATAAGGCCAGAATCAGCTGGACTCCTGGGTCTCACCTCTCATATAAGGCCAGAATCAGCTGGACTCGTGGGTCTCACCTCTCATATAGGGGCAGAATCAGCTGGACTACTGGGTCTCACCTTTCATATAAGACCAGAATCAGCTGGACTTGTGGATCTCACCTCTCATCTAGGGGCAGAATCAGCTGGACTCCTGGGTCTCACCTCTCATATACGGCTAGAATCAGCTGCATTCTGAGTCTCACCTCTCATATAGGGCCAGAATCAGCTGGACTCCTGGGTCTCACCTCTCATATACGGCTAGAATCAGCTGGATTCTGAGTCTCACCTCTCATATAGGGCCAGAATCAGCTGGACTCCTGGGTCTCACCTCTCATATAGGGCCGGAATCAGCTGGACTCCTGGGTCTCACCTCTCATATAGGGGCAGAATCAGCTGGACTCCTGGGTCTCACCTCTCATATAGGGTCAGAATCAGCTGGACTCCTGGGTCTTTTCTCTCATGTAGGGACAGAATCAGCTGCACTCCTGGGTCTCATCTCTCAAATAGGGACAGAATCAGCTGCACTCCTGGATCTCATCTCTCAAATAGGGACATAATCAGCTGCACTCCTGGATCTCATCTCTCAAATAGGGACAGTATCAGCTGGATTGCTGGGTCTTACCTCTCATATAAGTCCAGAATCAGCTGGACTCCTGGGTCGCATCTCTAATATAGGGCCATAATCAGCTGGACTCCAGGGTCTCCCCTTTCATATGGTTGAGGGTTGTAGTTTTTATCTTCAGCTAATGCACTGTAGGTCAATGGCCTACATAAGGCCTTTCAAAAGGCTATATTTGTAGTTTAGTATTAGTATAGGCATTTTATTTTGGCGTCTAGAATAGGCATTACTCTTATTTTATTTTTCGGTAGCTTTTCTAATGGCTGGTTTTTCGTTTTTTACGGGTAGTTTTTTATTTCTTTATTAGTTTTTTTTAAGTAATGGTATTTGTTTCTTATTTTTCAGTAATGTAGTGTTAAGTTGTTTTTTGTTTACCTTTTTAGGTAAGTGTTTATTTTTTTTAAAGGTAGTTAGGATTTTTTGTTGTCGTAAAGGTAAGATTAGTCTATTTTGGTAACTAAGGGGATGTTAGGTTAGGGGGTCTAGATGTTAGTGGTTTACTTTGCTGTGGGGTGTGTGGCGGTTTTGGGGTTAATAGTGTTGAAGCGTATTTTGTGATGTGGGGGTGTGGCGGTATAGGGGTTAATAGTGTTGAAGGGTATTTTGTGATGTGGGGTGTGTGTAGCTGTTTAGGGGTTAATAGTGTAGAAGGGTAGTTTTTGTGATGTGAGGTGTGGAGGTTTAGGGGTTAATAGTGTAGGTTAGTTTTTGTGATGTGGGGTGTGGCGGTTTAGGGGTTAATAGTGTAGTTTAGTGCAACCGTTTCCTCCGGACAAACTCTTTACGCATAAAAAGTTTGAGCGGTAAATGCGATTGCGTTTGAGCAATCACATTTACTTTCAACTTGTAATACGAGCGCACATTACCGCTCAACTCTGCCCATAAAAAATATTGGGGGCGTAAATTACCACAATTTTGCGCAAACAAAATTGCAGTAATTTTAATAGCGCAACTAATACAACTAATATAATTTAGATTTGAGCATAAAGAACTCTGCGATCTCACAATCACGTTTACGCTCCTCGCCCTAACCATTCTAACCTATGTTGCCATTTCATTTGCGGATGATAATTAAGGAGTCATCTCCTTGTTGATGTCTTAACTAAATCTAAATGATCACTATGCTTAAATTATTATCAATTGGGGCCCCAGAGAGCAGAGAACCCAGCCTGAGCTACAAACATACTGGAATAAATCAGTCCTTTGCTGGATCTCAGGTATCTCTATATACGTACAGAAGCCCAGACTATTTGTATCACATCATGGCTGCAAAGCAAACCAGCTTCTCTGTAATGTAAACAACATAATAAAGGCAGATACAGACTAGGGAATCTGTTGTTCTCACTCATCTATTACACAAGAGAACATAATAATTCAGTGAGCATATCCCCTTTTGCTTTTCAGATTTTACCCACAACTTCCTATTATGAGCATTTTGGGAAGTCATCCTGTGAGTAGAGTCTGTGAGCAAAAGGTGAAATATGTCATTCTTAATACCAAATGCTCAAAGTACAACACAAGCCTCTCTGTATCTCATACCCATAGTACCATCATGATTGTCCAACCACTTCTCTTTAGTACCTTCTCTATGTTCCTTTACTGGGCTTGCTCTTCTGAATATACAAAATACCACTTGCAGACTGAGGTCAGTATAGGTGCAGGGCAGAGCAAGGACTGAGGTCAGTATAGGTGCAGGACAGAGCAAGGACTGAGGTCAGTATGGTGCAGGAGACAGCAAGGACTGAGGTCAGTATAGGTGCAGCACAGAGTAAGGACTCAGGTCAGTATAGGTACAGGACAGAGCAGGTACTGAGGTCAGTATAGGTACAGGACAGAGCAAGTACTGAGGTCAGTATAGGTACAGGACAGAGCAGGTCCTGAGGTCAGTATAGGTACAGGACAGAGCAGGTACTGAGGTCAGTATAGTTGCACGACAAAGCAAGGACTGAGGTCAGTATAGGTGCAGGACAGAGCAAGGATTGAGGTCAGTATAGGTGCAGGACAGAGCAAGGATTGAGGTCAGTATAGGTGCAGGACAGAGCAAGGACTGAGGTCAGTATGGTGCAGGAGACAGCAAGGACTGAGGTCAGTATAGGTGCAGGACAGAGCAAGGACTGAGGTCAGTATGGTGCAGGAAACAGCAAGGACTGAGGTCAGTATAGGTGCAGGACAGAGCAAGGACTGAGGTCAGTATAGGTGCAGGACAGAGCAATGACTGAGGTCAGTATAGGTGCAGGACAGAGCAAGGACTGAGGTCAGTATAGGTACAAGACAGAGCAGAGACTGGGGTTAGTATAGGTACAGGACAGAGTAGGTACTGAAGTCAGTATAGGTACAGGAAAGAGCAAGGACTGAGGTCAGTAGGTGCAGGACAGAACAAGCACTGAGGTCAGTAGGTGCAGGACAGAGCAAGGACTGAGGTCAGTATAGGTGCAGGACAGAGCAGTGATTCAGGTCAGTATAGGTGCAGGACAGAGCAAGGACTGAGGTCAGTATAGGTGCAGGACAGAGCAAGGACTGGGGTCAGTATAGGTGCAGGACAGAGCAGGGAGTGAAGTCAGTATAGGTACAGGACAGAGCAGCTACCGAGGTCAGTATAGGTGCAGGACAGAGCAGGAACCGAGGTCAGTATAGGTACAAGACAGAGCAGAGACTGAGGCCAGTGTAGATACAGGACAAAGCAGTGACTGAGGTCTGTATAGGTACAGGACAGAGCAGGAACTGAGGTCAGTATAGGTACAGGACAGATCAAGGACTGAGGTCAGTATAGGTGCAGGACAAAGCAGGGATTGAGGCCTGTATAGCTGCAGGACAGAGCAGGGACTGAGGTCAGTATAGGTACAGGACAGAGCAAGGACTGAGGTCAGTATAGGTGCATGACAGAGTAGGTACTGAGGTCAGTATAGGTACAGAACAGAGCAGGTACTGAGGTCAGTATAGGTACAGGACAAAGCAAGGACTGAAGTCAGTAAAGGTACAGGACAGAGCAGGTACTGAGGTCAGTATAGGTACAGAACAGAGCAGGTACTGAGGTCAGTATAGGTACAGGACAGAGGAAGGACTGAAGTCAGTAAAGGTACAGGTTAACCATTTTCCAAAACTAAAAAGTGTGACACAACACATCAAAACTACATTACACAGTACAGTTACACACATAATAACACTGTCTAATAAGTGTACATTACACAGTACAGTTACACACATAATAACACCATCTAATAAATTTACATTACACAGTACAGTTACACACATAATAACACTATCTAATAAATATACATTACACAGTACAGTTACACACATAATAACACTGGCTAATAAATATACATTACACAGTACAGTTACACACATAATAACACCATCTAATATATATACATTACACAATACAGTTACACTCATAACACTATCTAATAAATATACATTACACAGTACAATTACACACATAATAACACTATCTAATAAATATACATTACACAGTACAATTACACACATAATAACACTATCTAATAAATATACATTACACAGTACAGTTACACACATAATAACACTATCTAATAAATATACATTACACAGTACAATTACACACATAATAACACCATCTAATAAATATACATTACACAGTACAGTTACACACATAATAACACTGGCTAATAAATGTACATTACACAGTACAGTTACACTCATAATAACACTAATAAATATACATTACACAGTACAGTTACACACATAATAACACTATCTAATAAATATACATTACACAGTACAGTTACACACATAATAACACTGGGTAATAAATGTACATTATACAGTACAGTTACACTCATAATAACACTATCTAATAAATATACATTACACAGTACAGTTACACACATAATAACACTGTCTAATAAATGTACAATACACAGTACAGTTACACTCATAATAAAACTATCTAATAAGTGTACATTACACAGTACAGTTACACACATAATAACACTGGCTAATAAATGTACACTACACAGTACAGTTACACACATAATAACACCATCTAATAAATATACATTACACAGTACAGTTACACACATAATAACACTGGCTAATAAATGTACATTACACAGTACAGTTACACTCATAATAACACTAATAAATATACATTACACAGTACAGTTACACACATAATAACACTATCTAATAAATATACATTACACAGTACAGCTACACACATAATAACACTGGCTAATAAATGTACATTACACAGTACAGTTACACTCATAATAACACTATCTAATAAATATACATTACACAGTACAGTTATACACATAATAACACTATCTAATAAATATACATTACACAGTACAGTTACACACATAATAACACCATCTAATAAATATACATTACACAGTACAGTTACACACATAACACCATCTAATAAATATACATTACACAGTACAGTTACACTCATAATAACACTATCTAATAAATATACATTACACAGTACAGTTACACACATAATAACACTATCTAATAAATATACATTACACAGTACAGTTACACACATAACACCATCTAATAAATATACATTACCCAGTACAGTTACACTCATAATAACACTATCTAATAAATATACATTATACAGTACAGTTACACATAACACCATCTAATAAATATATATTACACAGTACAGTTACACACATAATAACACTGCCTAATAAATGTACATTACACAGTACAGTTACACACATAATAACGCCATCTAATAAATATACATTACACAGTACAGTTATACTCATAACAACACCATTTAATAAATATACATTACACAGTACAGTTACACACATAATAACACCATCTAATAAATATATATTACACAGTACAGTTACACACATAATAACACTGCCTAATAAATATACATTACACAGTACAGTTACACACATAATAACACTGCCTAATAAATGTACATTACACAGTACAGTTACACTCATAATAACACCATCTAATAAATATACATTACACAGTACAGTTACACTCATAATAACACTATCTAATAAATATACATTACACAGTACAGTTACACACATAATAACACCATCTAATAAATATACATTACACAGTACAGTTACACACATAACACCATCTAATAAATATACATTACACAGTACAGTTACACTCATAATAACACTATCTAATAAATATACATTACACAGTACAGTTACACTCATAATAACACTATCTAATAAATATACATTATACAGTACAGTTACACATAACACCATCTAATAAATATATATTACACAGTACAGTTACACACATAATAACACTGCCTAATAAATGTACATTACACAGTACAGTTACACACATAATAACGCCATCTAATAAATATACATTACACAGTACAGTTATACTCATAACAACACCATTTAATAAATATACATTACACAGTACAGTTACACACATAATAACACCATCTAATAAATATATATTACACAGTACAGTTACACACATAATAACACTGCCTAATAAATATACATTACACAGTACAGTTACACACATAATAACACTGCCTAATAAATGTACATTACACAGTACAGTTACACTCATAATAACACCATCTAATAAATATACATTACACAGTACAGTTACACTCATAATAACACCATCTAATAAATATACATTACATAGTACATTTACACACATAACACCATCTAATAAATATGCATTACACAGTACAGTTACACTCATAATAACACTATCTAATAAATATACATTACACAGTACAGTTACACACATAATAGCACTATCTAATAAATATACATTACACAGTACAGTTACACACATAATAACACCATCTAATAAATATACATTACACAGTACAGTTACACTCATAAAAATACTGTCTAATACAAATTATTTAAAAAATATATTGCCCAAAAAAGTTATAAGGGCTCAAAAATATGAGATGCTGGTAGCAGTCAAAGGGCTTTAACATAGACATACATACATATACATGTCTAATGATGTTTATGTCTATATATGTGTGCATATGTATTTATGTATTTATGTGCATATATGTATTTACAGACATACATACACATAAAAACACATAAATATATATGTACATATATATATATATATATATATATATATATAGACAGACATATCGATATAAGTGCATTGAAGCCTTTTCACCTTAAGTAGATACTCATATGTATGCAATATTTATATTTAAAAAAGGTTTTAACTATGTATTTACTGTAGATATTTCACATTACAATGTTTTGCATATAGCACAATATGTTCTAAGTTTTTGTAAATAGATATTCCTATATATATCTATACCTATATACAATTTTATATATATATATATATATATATATATATATATATATATAAATATATATATATATATATAGGTATAAATATATATTTGTTTTAATAAGCCATTAGATATATGTAGAAATATTTATTTATAAATAAATAGAATATATTCCGTTACGTAAAGAACATTGGAATATAAAATATTCTTATTTTCATGTCGGGTTTGCGCTAATGAGAATATGTCATGGTGTTTGTGCGAGACAGTGGGTGGTTTTTTTCAATGTTTTTCCCCCATTGACTTCTATGGTGGAATGTGAAAACGCAATCACAATTTTCGAAATTCGACTTTAAGCAAGATTTTGGTTACCGCTGGAGAAAAAAACAGTTTACTTTCAACTTGTAATACAAGGGGAATCCGACTAGGGCAAAAATCTTAGCGGAGATTTTGCTTTAGCGAAAAGGCAAAATACCGTTCCACTTGTAATCTAGCCAAATGTTTCTAACTAGGAGGCATAATGAAATAGACGAGTGGGGCAGAGTAATTGTTTGCAATATCATATTTTTTTCTGTTATTTATTTTCCTTAAGCTACCCAAAGCATAGCTTAGTTGCATTATTTCTAATGAATTGGTTTAATGGCAATTTGCAAAATAAACATTGAAAAGAAATGTAATATTAGCTCATAGTTAGCCTTGTGGTTAGTAAAATCACCCGGGTGGTGCAGCTATTAAATAGTTCCTGGGGAGAACACTGAGTAATCTGATATGGTTAGATAGAGAGACATCTGCATCAGTTGCACAGAGGGATTTGTATACATCTTGTGAGTACCTGGCTCCCAGACTGCTGACGAGCAGAATGAGATATACAGACTGACCTTTCTGATCACTGGTGCAGCACTGAGATAATAGAGTTGGTGAGACAACGTCTAATGTCCCCATCACTGGCCAGTGGGGTGAGTGACCTGCATGATTACAGCGGCAGAGCCAAGTATATCACACAAGTCCTTAGCTGTCCCTTACATTCCAACTCTGGTTAGATCTCTCAGCCTCAGAAAGTGGTAGCCTAGCTGGGACATCAGAAGCCGGTTGTAAACATAACCCCGACACTTGTCTCACTCACCCCCAAACTACAGACCCTTCTCCTACTTTATCTCTGCACTATCATGCCTGACTGTTTTGGAATGTATAGCCCAATGATCATGTACCTGCTATAAAACATTATGGTCCCTTTAGCCGACTCAACAAGGTTAATCTATTACTTAAAGGGACATTCAACACTAAATAAATGCCAGATAGAATGATGCAAAGAAAAGATTAGTCTGAGAATAACCTGTAGGTGTATTTTTTAAAGTTTCATTAGTTGTTTAAATATTGTCAAAATTAGTGTAAAGTTTTAGGGTCTATAAAACAATGGGAGCTGCCATGTTGTAACTTAGGTTACCTTCTCTGCTGTGGCCAATTAGAGACAGTTATAAATAGGTCACTAGAGTGTGCAGCCAATGGCTGTGTGGTATATAAAAGTGTATATAACAGTGTTCTGCCCTTCCATTTCTAACAGGAACTGAAAAGCTCGCAATTTCAGAAAAGAATTACAGGAAAAGGGGACAAAATAAATAACAAAAGTATATTGCAGAGATTTTTTTAGGTATATGATTTATCATTTTATAATAGCATCTCAAAGTGTTAAAATGTCGCTTTAAAAATGTCACATTAGATTAAACTATTAAACCGGATTTACTCTACATAAAAGTATATATAAATACACACGTAGGAGCTGCATTACAAAAGGTCTGTGCACACAATAAGGACCAGAATACAAGTGGAGCGCTAAATATCGCTTTTGCGAAAGTGATATTAGCACTGCAATGAGTAATACCAGCGCATGCTAATGTGTGCTGGTATTACAAGTTGACAACAATACGAATGTGAGCTCGTGTTCGCATTGCGCTCACAAAAGTACGTTTTCATAGGCTCCCATGGGAGACTCGTTCTCATCCCAGTAATGCGAATGTGAGCTTGCATTGCTGTCAACTTGTAATACCAGTGCACATTAGCGTGTGCTGGTATTTTATATTATTTTTTTTTCTCTATTGACTTCTATGGGGAATGCAAAAAGGCGATGGAGTTTGCGCAATCTCAGGTGTTTTTTTTCTCTATTGATCTCTATGGGGTAATACATGCACGCGCACGCACAAAATTAAGTTTGTTTTCTTGCGCTATTCGGGTTAACGCTAGCGCAAAATTAGTTTTTTTAGATAGGAAACATTTTGCATTCATATTACGTATTTTAGTAATACGAACGCAAAACCGCAAGCGCAAAAATGAAAATCCAAGTGGAGTTTTTGCTTACGCAAAAAACAAAAAACACGCCGTTAGTAATCTAGCCCATAATCTTATGTGAAATTACAAAGAATTTTTGCTTTCAGGACACTATTCACAATATACATAGTTCTCTACCGTAATTTGCAGAGTACCACAGACCTGCTGAGCTATAATTTACATTCATACATTTCCATCTGGTAATCTGCACAATGCAGCATCTTCTGTGAGTTTCCTTCACAGAGAGTTATTGTAATCTGCACAATGTATTGCAAGGGAGGCTGACTCCTAATACTTTATGGGTAAGAGTTGTGGTCATAAATTTACATACCCTGGCAGAATTTATGATTTCTTGGCCATTTTTCAGATAATATGAATGATAACACAAAAACTTTTCTTTCACTCATGGTTAGTGTTTGGCTGAAGCCATTTATTATCAATCAACCGTGTTTACTCTTTTTAAATCATAATGACAACAGAAACTACCCAAATGACCCTGATCAAAAGTTTACATACCCTGGTGATTTTGGCCTGATAACATGCACACAAGTTGACACAAAGGGGTTTGAATGGCTAATAAAGGTAACCATCCTCATCTGTGATATGTTTGCTTGTAATTAGTGTGTGTGTATAAAAGGTCAGTGAGTTTCTGGACTCCTGACAGACCCTTGCATCTTTCATCCAGTGCTGCACTGACGTTTATGGATTCCGAGTCATGGGGAAAGCAAAAGAATTGTCAAAGGATCTGCGGGAAAAGGTAGTTGAACTGTATAAAACAGGAAAGGGATATAAAAAGATATCCAAGGGGGGGCGGAGCCAACTGTCTAACCAGCCGGACGCATAATGCATGAGCTCCGGCTCTATAGCCTGACTTTGGGGGCAAAACTATGACTAAATATACAAGCTTATAATATTTCTGCAGATCCGATCCTATAGCCCATCATTACTCCAACACTGGACAGCTACATATCCAATTCAAGCCCGTTATAGGCTATCTAATACAACTACAGGGACGCAGCGGCTAGAGGTTAGGAGCCAGCAGTGGTAAGACTCAAGACCCACAATATTCGCACAGTGATCCACTGTATCTACCCAATTCACTGTACTAAAGTACCGGAGCAGCCTCCATAGCTATGTCAGTTGCACTACTAATCTCCGGGAACAACAAGATGGCGGCCGCAGCAGACTGGGAGCTCGTGGCACGGGGCCTTATTGAGTCAGCCGTCCGACTCCTGGAGACACAACTGCCTAAGCTCTTTCCCACTGACGGCTGCAGTTTATCTACCCAGACGGTACAGGATCGAGCACTATGCAAGGAGGGAGACGAAACGCTGTTTTCCCCTACCAAAGCAGAGGAGGCTGGGGCGGAGGCCCCTCTTCATCTTGGAATGTCATGCCCACAACCTCGCATCCACGCCTGGGAGAGACCGAGTCAGCACAATCCCTGCCTCTCAAGTATCTTTGAAAATTCATACTTACCTTTCCCCACTGGTTATTTGGCCGCCTGCCTCTCGACTAAACAGCTGGGACTGGCATCACTGGGGGCTCCAGTCTGTATTACTGTTGCAGATTGGCGGCTCTTATCGGAGCGCTTACAGCAAGTGCTGCATGCTGCCTGCGGCCTCAGAAAAGGAATCGGCTAAATTTGAAATGGGTAGGTTCTGTACTCCTAGTCATGGACACGCACCATATCGCTGTTTCCTAAGTGCAGCTGACCCCGTCTTTGAATTTGGCCCTGACAGAAGTTTTAGACTAGGGCAGTCGATATTACATATGTTCTCCCTATCGCATTTGATAGCCTTAATAGGTACTAACATTTTTTCAGAACACAACCAACATTCCTGCAATATACTCTTTAAATATGGCCTGTATGTTTATGGTGGACTTTCTATTGGTCAAAATCAAGCCTTTATGCTACAATATATACGCAGACCTTTGTGATGGTCATTAACCTGATGTATGCCTGACTAGCCTATATTTATATATGTCATCTGCCTGCTATATCAGTTGGAGTCTATCTTTATGTTAAGGCACATCAAGATAAAAGTCTTTCCAATTATCACATATGCTTATATGCCTAATATTATATTTTACCTTGCCGTGGGACATAGGGCCCGTGTCCATGTGGCAGGGTTGTTTAGTTTATGATGGCACGGAGCTTTGCTAGTGGATGTAGCTGACAATACTATAGATGCATATTGAGTTTATTATGGCGACCATTTAGACTCTCTGCCACAAATCTGACATTGGATGAAATTTATAGTAAGATACTATGCAGATTGTAATGGTGTACAGTCTTTCACGGTATTCCTTTATAGTTTTCAATGTTTATCTTTCAAACTACATCTTTAACAATATAAATACAAAGTGCACAATCTGAGATTATTTGTTTGGTCTCCTAACATTATCCAGCAATATGCTCTGCAATTTCCCTTGTGATCATTTAGGGACTACTATTGTTGTCACCTCACATTTATCATTTTAGAGCCTGACACTTTGAATTGAAATGTATTGTGTTATTAATCCAACTGGTAAGTTATGGGGCCATCTGTTTAATGCTGACAAATCAAACCCCAGGTATTTATACTGCATATTGTTTGCCGGATCACACTTGTCTTATTCTGAGCTTGGGAGCCTATTAGGATTATCATAATTGTGTATCTTGTTTTTGCTAAAAAGATAGGGTATATTTGTTTATGTGGAGATGAGACTTCTGACCCTTTATGTATTCGCATCATGACATAATATTATAACTTATTTGAGGTGATATTGGTATTCCATCTGCAACTATTTATCCACAGTACTATACATGTCTAACTATTATGAGATCCCCTAGAGATGAGAATTATACTCTTTTCCATATTTATTTCCTCATATCATATAGCAATATATCTAGAGGGAGTTGTGGGCCTCATCGCCAGCGGCCGAGGCGGTGTGGACCTATACCCCTTTTTAATTACGAACAGAGTGTAGTATAATCTTGCCCCCCCTCCCTTTTGTGTTAGCAGAGGAAGTAAAACCACAAGGTAATAGTTTTCAAGTTATTATGACATCTCCTCCCTTCATAATTGTAGCTAATGATGGTATATCCCAAATGCACCAGGGGGCTCCCAAGGCCTGATAAGAAGTCTAGATGACTCTAGTATCTTCCAGTAAATTCCTTATAGTAACCCATTTCAATTCTTGGTGTAATACATGTTACCCATCGCATTCAAACTACCACCTCCCCCCCTCACGCTTAATATACTTCCTAGACTAGGAAGGTTACCTACGCGGTTTGTCTCGTCTATACCGCAACCCCTATAGCAATTCTTAAAATCTATCATTGTGCTGATTATATCGCTCTTCCCTATCCAGCTTAGCATGCCCGATCAGCACTACCGCCCAGTCAAGTTTAAAGATCTTTAAGTCAAATACCCTAGTTTGAGTGGTTCTTATACGTTTGTACATGCATTTATAGCTTTTGTATAATTTGAACCATGGTTTAATGTTTAATTTTTCTTACACTATTTTGGGTAAAAATTGAGCATTCTTTAACTCTTTATATGTTATCTATCTGTAAACAGCGTATTTCACAGAAAAATGCAATTTCTGTTAAAATGAGGTTTTGATCCAATGCACACCTTGACATTCATCCTGTTCCATACTATTTGCGCTTAAAAAACATAATTTATGCTTACCTGATAAATTCCTTTCTTCTGTAGTGTGATCAGTCCACGGGTCATCATTACTTCTGGGATATTAACTCCTCCCCAACAGGAAGTGCAAGAGGATTCACCCAGCAGAGCTGCATATAGCTCCTCCCCTCTACGTCACTCCCAGTCATTCGACCAAGGACCAACGAGAAAGGAAAAGCCAAGGGTGAAGTGGTGACTGGAGTATAAATTAAAAAATATTACCTGCCTTAAAACAGGGCGGGCCGTGGACTGATCACACTACAGAAGAAAGGAATTTATCAGGTAAGCATAAATTATGTTTTCTTCTGTTAAGTGTGATCAGTCCACGGGCCATCATTACTTCTGGGATACCTATACCAAAGCAAAAGTACACGGATGACGGGAGGGATAGGCAGACTCTTTATACAGAAGGAACCACTGCCTGAAGAACCTTTCTCCCAAAAATAGCCTCCGATGAAGCAAAAGTGTCAAATTTGTAAAATTTGGAAAAAGTATGAAGCGAAGACCAAGTTGCAGCCTTGCAAATCTGTTCAACAGAGGCCTCATTCTTAAAGGCCCAAGTAGAAGCCACAGCTCTAGTGGAATGAGCTGTAATCCTTTCAGGAGGCTGCTGTCCAGCAGTCTCATAAGCTAAACGAATTATGCTACGAAGCCAAAAAGAAAGAGAGGTAGCAGAAGCTTTTTGACCTCTCCTCTGCCCAGAGTAAACGACAAACAGAGAAGACGTTTGTCGAAATTCCTTAGTTGCCTGTAAGTAAAATTTTAGAGCCCGGACTACATCCAGGTTGTGCAGTAGACGTTCCTTCTTCGAAGAAGGATTTGGGCATAAAGAAGGAACAACAATCTCTTGATTGATATTCCTGTTAGTAACTACCTTAGGTAAGAACCCAGGTTTAGTACGCAGAACTACCTTATCCGAATGAAAAATCAAATAAGGAGAATCACAATGTAAGGCTGATAACTCAGAGACTCTTCGAGCCGAGGAAATAGCCATTAAAAATAGAACTTTCCAAGATAACAACTTTATATCAATGGAATGAAGGGGTTCAAATGGAACGCCCTGTAAAACATTAAGAACAAGGTTTAAACTCCATGGTGGAGCAACCGTTTTAAACACAGGCTTAATCCTGGCCAAAGCCTGACAAAAAGCCTGGACGTCAGGAATTTCTGACAGACGTTTGTGTAACAGAATGGACAGAGCTGAGATCTGTCCCTTTAATGAACTAGCGGATAAACCCTTTTCTAAACCTTCTTGTAGAAAAGACAATATCCTAGGAATCCTAACCTTACTCCAAGAGTAACCTTTGGATTCACACCAATATAGGTATTTACGCCATATCTTATGGTAAATCTTTCTGGTAACAGGTTTCCTAGCCTGTATTAAGGTATCAATAACTGACTCAGAAAACCCACGTCTTGATAAAATCAAGCGTTCAATTTCCAAGCAGTCAGCTTCAGAGAAGTTAGACTTTGATGTTTGAAGGGACCCTGAATCAGAAGGTCCTGTTTCAGAGGTAGAGACCAAGGTGGACAGGATGACATGTCCACCAGATCTGCATACCAAGTCCTGCGTGGCCACGCAGGTGCTATTAGAATCACTGATGCTCTCTCTTGTTTGATTCTGGCAATCAATCGAGGAAGCATCGGGAAGGGTGGAAACACGTAAGCCATCCTGAAGTCCCAAGGTGCTGTCAGGGCATCTATCAGGACTGCTTCTGGATCCCTGGATCTGGACCCGTAACGAGGAAGCTTGGCGTTCTGTCGAGACGCCATGAGATCTATCTCCGGTTTGCCCCAACGTCGAAGTATTTGGGCAAAGACCTCCGGATGAAGTTCCCACTCCCCTGGATGAAAAGTCTGATGACTTAAGAAATCCGCCTCCCAGTTCTCCACTCCCGGGATGTGGATTGCTGACAGGTGGCAAGAGTGAGACTCTGCCCAGCGAATTATCTTTGATACTTCCATCATAGCTAGGGAGCTTCGTGTCCCTCCCTGATGGTTGATGTAAGCTACAGTCGTGATGTTGTCCGACTGAAACCTGATGAAACCCCGCGTTGTCAACTGGGGCCAAGCCAGGAGGGCATTGAGAACTGCTCTCAATTCCAGAATGTTTATTGGCAGGAGACTCTCCTCCTGACTCCATTGTCCCTGAGCTTTCAGAGAATTCCAGACGGCACCCCAACCTAGAAGGCTGGCGTCTGTTGTTACAATTGTCCAGTCTGGTCTGCTGAATGGCATCCCCCTGGACAGATGTGGCCGAGAAAGCCACCAAAGAAGAGAATTTCTGGTCTCTTGATCCAGATTCAGAGAAGGGGATAAGTCTGAGTAATCCCCATTCCACTGACTTAGCATGCACAGTTGCAGTGGTCTGAGGTGTAGGCGAGCAAAGGGTACTATGTCCATTGCCGCTACCATTAAGCCAATTACCTCCATGCATTGAGCCACTGACGGGTGTTGAATGGAATGAAGGGTGCGGCAAGCACTTTGAAGTCTTGTTAACCTGTCCTCTGTCAGGTAAATCTTCATTTTTACAGAATCTATAAGAGTCCCCAGGAAGGGAACTCTTGTGAGTGGAACGAGTGAACTTTTCTTTTCGTTCACCTTCCATCCATGTGACCTTAGAAATGCCAGTACTAACTCTGTATGAGATTTGGCAGTTTGAAAGCTTGAAGCTTGTATCAGTATGTCGTCTAGGTACGGAGCTACTGAAATTCCTCGCGGTCTTAGTACCGCCAGAAGAGTGCCCAGAACCTTTGTGAAGATTCTTGGAGCCGTAGCCAATCCGAATGGAAGAGCTACAAATTGGTAATGCCTGTCTAGAAAGGCAAACCTTAGATACCGGTAATGATTTCTGTGAATCGGTATGTGAAGGTAAGCATCCTTTAAATCCACTGTGGTCATGTACTGACCCTCTTGGATCATGGGCAAAATTGTTCGAATAGTTTCCATCTTGAACGATGGAACTCTTAGAAATTTGTTTAGGATCTTTAAGTCCAGGATTGGTCTGAAAGTTCCCTCTTTTTTGGGAACCACAAACAGATTTGAGTAAAACCCCTGTCCCTGTTCCGATCGTGGAACTGGGTGGATTACTCCCATTAACAAGAGCTCTTGTACGCAGCGTAGAAACGCCTCTTTCTTTGTCTGGATTGTTGACAACCTTGACAGATGAAATCTCTCTCTTGGAGGAGAGGATTTGAAGTCCAGAAGGTATCCCTGAGATATTATTTCTAGCGCCCAGGGATCCTGGACATCTCTTGCCCAAGCCTGGGCGAAGAGAGAAAGCCTGCCCCCCACTAGATCCGATCCCGGATCGGGGGCCCTCAATTCATGACGTTTTAGGGGCAGCAGTAGGTTTCCTGGTCTGCTTGCCCTTGTTCCAGGACTGGTTAGGTTTCCAGCCTTGTCTGTAGCGAGCAACAGCTCCTTCCTGTTTTGGTGCAGAGGAAGTTGATGCTGCTCCTGCTTTGAAATTACGAAAGGAACGAAAATTAGACTGTCTAGTCTTAGTTTTGGCTTTGTCCTGAGGCAGGGCATGGCCTTTACCTCCTGTAATGTCAGCGATAATCTCTTTCAACCCGGGCCCGAATAAGGTCTGCCCTTTGAAAGGTATATTAAGCAATTTAGACTTAGAAGTAACATCAGCTGACCAGGATTTTAGCCACAGCGCCCTGCGTGCCTGAATGGCGAATCCTGAATTCTTCGCCGTAAGTTTAGTTAGATGTACTACGGCCTCCGAAATGAATGAATTAGCTAGTTTAAGGACTCTAAGCCTGTCCGTAATGTCGTCCAGAGTAGCTGAACTAATGTTCTCTTCCAGAGACTCAATCCAGAACGCCGCTGTAGCCGTGATCGGCGCAATGCATGCAAGGGGTTGCAATATAAAACCTTGTTGAACAAACATTTTCTTAAGGTAACCCTCTAATTTTTTATCCATTGGATCTGAAAAGGCACAGCTATCCTCCACCGGGATAGTGGTACGCTTAGCTAAAGTAGAAACTGCTCCCTCTACCTTAGGGACCGTTTGCCATAAGTCCCGTGTGGTGGCGTCTATTGGAAACATTTTTCTAAATATCGGAGGGGGTGAGAACGGCACACCGGGTCTATCCCACTCCTTAGAAACAATTTCAGTAATTCTCTTAGGTATAGGAAAAACCTCAGTACTCGTCGGTACCGCAAAATATTTATCCAACCTACACATATTCTCTGGTATTGCAACTGTGTTACAATCATTCAGAGCCGCTAACACCTCCCCTAGTAATACACGGAGGTTTTCCAGTTTAAATTTAAAATTTGAAATATCTGAATCCAGTCTGTTTGGATCAGAACCGTCACCCACAGAATGAAGTTCTCCGTCCTCATGTTCTGCAACCTGTGACGCAGTATCTGACATGGCCCTAATATTATCAGCGCACTCTGTTCTCACCCCAGAGTGATCACGCTTACCCCTTAGTTCTGGTAATTTAGCCAAAACTTCAGTCATAACAGAAGCCATATCCTGTAATGTGATTTGTAATGGCCGGCCAGATGTACTCGGCGCTACAATATCACGCACCTCCCGAGCGGGAGATGCAGGTACTGGCACGTGAGGCGAGTTAGTCGGCATAACTCTCCCCTCGTTGTTTGGTGAAATTTGTTCAATTTGTACAGATTGACTTTTATTTAAAATAGCATCAATACAGTTAGTACATAAATTTCTATTGGGCTCCACTTTGGCATTGCAACAAATGACACAGATATCATCCTCTGAATCAGACATGTTTAACACACTAGCAAATAAACTTGCAACTTGGAATACAATTCAATTAAAAACGTACTGTGCCTTTAAGAAGCACAGAAAATCTATGACAGTTGAAAATTAATAAATTGAAACAGTTATAGCCTCAATCCTTGTAAACAACACAACTTTAGCAAAGGTTTAATCCCATTAACAAAGATAACAATTTCTGAAAGCAGGAAACAAATTACAGAATAAAAGTTTTTATTTCAGTCAAACTATAATTCTCACAGCTCTGCTGAGAGAAATTACCTCCCTCAAAATAAGTTTGAAGACCCCTGAGTTCTGTAGAGATGAACCGGATCATGCAGGAAATACAATGAGCTGCTGACTGAAATAACTGATGCATAGAAAAAGGCGCCAAAACCGCCCCTCCCCCTCACACACAGCAGTGAGGGAGAACAGAAACTGACAGAAAAAAACAGATTTAAGCAACTGCCAAGTGGAAAAATGGTGCCCAAACATTTATTCACTCAGTACCTCAGCAAATGAAAACGATTTTACATTCCAGCAAAAACGTTAAACATAATTTCTAGTTATTAAACAGCTTTATGTACTTCTTACAGTGTAATTCTCTGAAGTGTAAAGTATACATACATGACATTATATCGGTATGGCAGGATTTTCTCATCAATTCCATTGTCAGAAAATAAAAGCTGCTACATACCTCTATGCAGATTCATCTGCCCGCTGTCCCCTGATCTGAAGATTACCTCTCCTCAGATGGCCGAGAAACAGCAATATGATCTCAACTACTCCGGCTAAAATCATAGCAAAAACTCTGGTAGATTCTTCTTCAAACTCTGCCAGAGAGGTAATAACACACTCCGGTGCTATTTTAAAATAACAAACTTTTGATTGAAGATATAAAACTAAGTATAATCACCATAGCCCTCTCACACCTCCTATCTAGTCGTTGGGTGCAAGAGAATGACTGGGAGTGACGTAGAGGGGAGGAGCTATATGCAGCTCTGCTGGGTGAATCCTCTTGCACTTCCTGTTGGGGAGGAGTTAATATCCCAGAAGTAATGATGACCCGTGGACTGATCACACTTAACAGAAGAAACGAGGACTAATATTAAAATGTAAAATGTTTAATTTTATATAATTACCCGCATACCTGTGGCTGTAGCATGTTTGTACATCAAGCTTACTGTTAGTGTCTTTGTCAATTGAATGTCAATGTGTATACCTGAATTTTGTATTTTATAGACCCTCAATAAAAATATAAAAAAAAAAAAAAAAAAAAAAAGATATCCAAGGAATTGAGAATGCAAATTAGCAGTGTTCAAACTCTAATCAAGAAGTGGAAAATAAGGGGTTCTGTTTGATAACATACTGCATTCATCTTGCCATCAATTCTGACCGAATTTTCTCTGCCTTTGTAGCGCACACATCCCCAAAACATCAGCGATCCACCTCCGTGTTTCACAGTAGGAATGGTGTACATATCATAGGCCTGGTTGACTCCTCTCCAAATGTAGCATTTATGATTGTGGCCAAAAAGCTAAATTTTGGTCTCATCACTCCAAATAACTTTGTGCCAGAAGGTTTGAGGCTTGTCTCTGTGCTGTTTGGCGTATTGTAAGCAAGATACTTTGTGGCATTTGCTTAGTAATGGCTTTCTTCTGGTATCTCAACCATGCAGCCCATATTTCTTCAAGTGCCTCCTTATTGTGCATCTTGAAACAACCACACCACATGTTTTCAGAGAGTTCTGTAATTCACCTGAAGTTCTTTGTGGTTTTGTCTTTGCATCTCAAACAATTTTGCTGGCAATTTTAGTTGGTCTACCTGACCGTGGTTTGGTTTAAACAGAACCCCTCATTTTCCACTTCTTGATTAGAGTTTGAACACTGCTGATTTGCATTTTCAATTCCTTGGATATCTTTTTATATCCCTTTCCTGTTTTATACAGTTCAACTACCTTTTCCCGCAGATCCTTTGACAATTCTTTTTCTTTCCCCATGACTCAGAATCCAGAATCGTCAGTGCAGCACTAGATGAAAGATGCAAGGGTCTGTCTGAAGTCCAGAAACTCATTGATCTTTTATACACACACTAATTACAAGCAAACATATCACTGGTAAGGATGGT